>NC_042617.1:53012753-53267753 GCF_901001135.1 Rhinatrema bivittatum
ATACATTTTATAGTCCTGCTACAGGTGCAGAAATGTATAGAATTGAGATAATGAGCCTTTATGCATCTTATACTATCAATGCATTCAAAGATGGTGAAGTTAGTGAAGACTGTAACGAAATGTAATGTATCTGTAATTTGTAAATGAGTGAGAGTCTGTTTCCTGAAATCCCAATTGTTCAATACACTGTTGAAATAACTTTTTGAGTATTTAGTTCAATAAAGTTACGCAATATCCATTCTGATATATATTTATTTGGTCTCTTTTGTATATGTTTATCTCCCCTATGGAATTTCAGATTACTAGCTAGTGGCAAAAAATGGGATACTCCTTCTGGAAGAGACATCAATTTATTCACTACACCCCATGCTTGCCCTACCGGTGTTACCATAGATGATTGTATTACAGTGGGGAGTTCTCTCTCTGCTGCATGTAATATATATTTCAGACTTGTTAGGAATACCGTTGCCCTGTCTAAATATAGATCCGTATAGTTCTGATGTAATTGTCTAGTAATTGTATACAAATGAAAATTTGGGACTCCCAAACCACCTTCTCCTGTTCCCTTTCTACTTCCTCCCTTTCCCTCTTTCCTCCCCTCCCTTTGCCAGTGGCCTTGCATATGAGATTGTGCCCAGGTTGAGGTGCATTATACCAGTGCATACTGTTCAGCTGAAGGTACCCACCCCAGAAAGGCAGAAGCTGGAAGTTGGAAAGCGTATTAAAAAAATGGCCTTGCATGCAAGACTGGTGTTGTGCAACTTGGCTTGGTCACAGTCTCGCAAGCAAGACATGCCAAGTGAAATTAAGGGAAAGCTCTTTGGGGAAGGCTCCTGCAGCCAAACTGTTTACACACTTTTATGCCCAAGTGGTACACAAATTGGGACCTGGGTAGGCTACTCAGGTCCACCTTTGATCTTGCATGTTAGTCACTCTTCCTTGTAACATGTCAGATTTATGGTGTCTGCTGTATAATAAGGCTGTGTACCTCTGTTTACAGCTTGATTTTATCACTAAGGTCAGCCAAGTCGGGCTTTGCCTTGATTGTTTTGACCCATTATTGGAGACTTAGTTCTGCAATGTTCTTGGGATGAGTTTGTCGTCTTTCTTGCGGTATTGCATCATCACATACGCACACACCCTGCAACAGAAAGAACATAGTGTTGCAAAATAGTCAGATCACTGACAAAGAACACTCAAATGTCATCATAGAAATACTCCTCATTCTGTTTGAGTTGAGATCATACAGGTGGAAGGCATTCAACAAAAAAAATCTGTTCTGCTCTTGCAAATAAGTGCAAGTTTCACATCATCAACACTCTCTGTCCAATGACATTCGATCTTCTCAGTCACAAAAATCCTATATCAGTGGCAGTGCGTGTCTGGCACTGACCCAAGGAGAGACCAAAGGAGTTCCAGATCTATTCTACATAATTCAGTTGAGTTGTTTGAAAATGTTTTGAGTAAATACCATGGCCACATTATTACATAAATAACCATAGATGTCTTACATCATCATATTTTCCATTTTTGTGGCTAATCAGGCATTTTATTTTCTACAGCAAGCAGACAATCATTTACCACATTTCCCTTGACTCGTTAAAGGGCAGCGAAGAATGTAGAGGTCCATATTTAGCAAGCCACTTAGTTGACAAGTTATCTGACTAAAATTAGCCAGATAACTTGTTCTATATATTCAGCTGCATAAACGTCTAGCTGAACATACTTGCTTAAAGTTACCTGGCTACATGTACTTAAAAAAAACTACCCAGCTATGTTTGAATATAGCTGTTTCGATTTTTAAGTTGTTGGGTCTTGTGTGGCCAGATAACTTGCTACTTATCCGGATATCTTTTGACAATACCCTGAGAAGTAGTGCTGCTATGTACACAGATATCTGGCTAAATAGTGCTTTTTATAACAACAACAAAAAGTAATTATATAAAAGGGCCTGTGGCCTGATCTCCAACATCCCTAACAAAATATCTTGTGGCCATGTTGGACCATGCATCCCCCCAACCCCACCTAAATGCTAAAAAAGGTATTCCCTGTACGTACCCGGATCAGTCCAGACCGTGGGTTGAGCCTCCTTTCCAGCAGGTGGAGACCGACTAAAACTGAAAGGGTGTCCTATATGAGGACAGAGCCTATCCTGTAACCCTTCAGTATTTGTCTGTCTCCAGCAGGTGCATCAGCTCACCCTTCGGTCTCCTGATTTCGGCTAATCAGCCGTCTATTCTTCTTCTTTCTTTGGATCAAGCAAGTACTTCTTAGGTTTTGGATTGGCTCTTTCTCTGAAAAAAAAAATTTTTTGACAACAGTAGTTAGTCTTTTTTCTGGGCAGGAGACGGTCCCGTCTAGGTACTAGGGTCCATGGCCTCCACCATCGACCTAGTTCCTTGGGCTTTTGCTCATATGCGACCATTACAGAAAGCTTTGCTATCCCGTTGGCAGCCGGTGTCGGAACAGTTTCACATAGTCCTCCCTCTTTAGGCCTCTACTGTCGCCGACTTGCAGTGGTGGCTTTCGCTCCCCCATCTTCTCCGGGGAATGCCCCTTCAGTCTCCACAGTGGACGATAGTAACCACAGACGCCAGTCTTTCGGGCTGGGGTGTGGTCTGCCTGTCCAGGTCCACTCAGGGGATCTGGTCCCCGAATCAGACTCGCTGGCACATCAATCGGTTGGAGGCCCGGGCTGTGCGCCTGGCTCTGCAGGAGTTCCTGCCCCTCATACGCGGCAAAGCGGTGAGAGTGCTGTCCAACAACTCCACCACCATGTCTTATATCTATCGTCAGGGGGGCACCTGCAGTCGCCTGGTGGCCCTAGAAGCCAGCCATCTCTTCACCTGGCCGGAACAACACCTGGATTGCCTGGCGGCTTCCCACATTGCGGGCAAGGAGAATGTTCTGGCTGATTTTCTCAGTCGCCAATTGCTCGATCCGGGAGAGTGGGAACTCTCGGAAGAGGCCATGGATCTTATCGTCGGCAGGTGGGGTCCCCCCCACCTGGACTTAATGGCAACCATGCGCAATGCCAAGGCCAATCGGTTCTTCAGCCACTGGAGGGATCACAGCTCGGAGGGCGTGGATGCTCTGGCTCTTCCTTGGCCTGCAGGCGTCCTTCTGTACATGTTTCCTCCGTGGCCTCTGGTGGAAAACGTTCTCAGGAGAATAGAACTCCTTCGGGGACCAGTGGTTCTGGTAGCACCCGAATGGCCTCGCAGGCCATGGTTCGTGGATCTTGTCAACCTGGCGATGGACGGACCTCTGCGGCTAGGCCATCTTTCTCATCTACTTTGTCAGGGGCCTGTATTTTTCGACCAGGCCGATCGCTTTTGTCTAGCGGCCTGGCTTTTGAACGGTGGCGTCTGAGGTGTAAGGGCTACAAGGAAGAGGTCATCTCCACCTTGCTTCAAGCCCGGAAGCAGTCGACATCTCTAGCTTACGTGCACGTTTGGAAGGTCTTTGAGACTGTTTGTGAGGAGTCAGGTGTCTCAGCACGCTCCGCCCCGGTCTCTGTTCTTTCTTTTTTGCAGAAGGGTCTCTCCAAGGGCCTCTCCTTCAGTTCCCTCCGCGTGCAAGTTTCCGCTCTCGGCTCTCTTCTCGGACGGGTCGAGGGTCATCCTTTAGCGGCTCACCCGGACGTGGTTCGGTTCTTGAGGGGAGTCAAACACCTGCATCCGCCCGCTCGCAATACTTGCCCGTCGTGGAGTCTCAGTCTGGTCCTCCGGGCCCTCTGTTCTCCTCCGTTCGAACCTCTCCGTCGGGCTACGGTTAAGGACCTTACGCTCAAAGCAGTTTTTCTTGTCTCGATTGCCTCCGCTCGGCGGGTCTCTGAGATTCAAGCGTTGTCCTGTCGGGAACCCTTTTTGCGATTCTCCGACTCCGGTGTTTCAAAACGGTGCCCTCCTTCCTGCCGAAGGTTGCGTCTGCCTTCCATATCAACCAGTTGGTAGAGCTTCCAGCGTTTTCTCCGGAGGAGATTGCAGGTACCGCTGGAGGCGACCTTCGTAAACTGGATGTTAAACGAGTTCTACGCAGGTATCTTCAGGTTACCAATGACTTTCGGGTCTCGGACCATCTTTTTGTCCTCTGGAGTGGTCCCAATCTAGGCAAGCCAGCTTCTAAGACCACTATTGCACGATGGTTGAAGGAAGCCATCTCCTCGGCTTATCTCTGCCAAGGACGGGCGATTCCGGAGGGCTTAAAGGTTCATTCGTTGCGTTCTCAAGCTACTTCCTGGGCGGAGAGCCAATTGGTTTCTCCGCAAGAGATTTGCAGGGCCGCCACCTGGACTTCCCTGCACACCTTTGCTCGACACTACCGTCTGGACCTGCAAGCGCCAGTTTTTGGTTCCTTTGGGTGGCAAGTGCTTCAAGTGGGACTATCTCGGTCCCACCCGGGATAGGGAAGCTTTGGTACATCCCACGGTCTGGACTGATCCGGGTACGTACAGGGAAAGGAAAATGAGTTCTTACCTGTTAATTTTCGTTCCTGTAGTACCACGGATCAGTCCAGACGCCCTTCCCTCTTTGTCTTTCTTTCTGTCCTCTCGAAGCTTGTTCTTGCAGATTCGCAGATTTGGATACTTCATTCCTTGCAAGAATACTGAGCCATGACACCGGAAGCCTTGGTTGTTCAAGCACCAAGTATATGCAAGAGCGGTTCGTCATACCATGTTTTCTTACATTGTTCTACAGTTGCTCCATTGAGCTTTATCGTTACTTGCTTGATCCTATTCTGATCTTGTTGTTTTCTGCTTTGACAATGGTTATACTGAAGGGTTACAGGATAGGCTCTGTCCTCATATAGGACACCCTTTCAGTTTTAGTCTGTCTCCACCTGCTGGAAAGGAGGCTCAACCCACGGTCTGGACTGATCCGTGGTACTACAGGAACGAAAATTAACAGGTAAGAACTAATTTTCCTTTGGAGCTCCCAGATCGGGCCCCCTTCCACTGTTCATTTAAAAAATGTTTAGTTAGCCCCTCATGACCACACGTTTCTGAAAATAGAATGAGATTTACTTCACTTTTAATCCTATTTGGGTTCATCTTATGTAGCCCTACTCCTAGCTCTTCCACAGTGAACACCAAACAGGAATATTTGTTAGGCAATTTTGCTTTTTCCCCATCAGCCACTACAGCTTTCTTCACCTCTGAGTTTCACAATGCCACTTATGCACTACTGCTTATTGCTACTCTAAACCTCCCCCTCCCCCCCCAAAAAAAAGTCCCTATTTTAATGTATTTGCTATTTTTTCTTACATTTGCATGCATTTTGCATTCCTGGCTACCTTCCCAACTTAACTTTTTTCCAGATAATGTCACTTGTCTTCCTCTTTCTGCGATTTCATGTAATTTATGAACACACACCTTTTCTGTCTTACCTTTTCAGCTGCTACTTTAGAAAACTGTAGTGGCCTCTTTATTTCCTCTTTCCTAACAAAAGATTAACTGCTCTTTTAATATCTCCTGTTACTTTTGCCCAATGCTCTTCTATTTCCCCTAGCTTTTCCCATCCAGCTACTGACTTCTTGAGGTACTACCCCATTTTAACAAAGTTTTTCTGGAAGTCTAGGACCCTTGCCTTAGAATGAACCTTCATCTCTTGCATGTTTGATTGGAAAGTATTCACTATCTCCTCCTACCAATAAGCCATCTTATTAATTACAGTAGTTGCTCAAACAAGAGACAATTTTGTTTGGTTTCACTTTCAAATGGCTATCACCAAAGCCCCACCCTGGATTCTGTCAGACCACCCATTAACCACTTACCCCAGCCAAGGGTCCACGGGGCAGGAGTGATTCACAGTCACTTCTGCCCTGCTGGGTCTCTGGTGGGCCCTGAGGTCAGTGCCATTTTATTGTATGCAGGTATAGCTCTACCTCCCTAAACAAAAGGGTGCCACGAAGCCCACCAGTACCATTTGAAATGGAGACGTGGTGGGGAAGAAATTTCTGGGGAGCACTCCTGCCCCTTAAATGCATGGATGGGGTAAGTAGTTTTAGGGGTGTTCTGGGGAGGGGTACTGTGGGGAGTTTTGGTGGCTGCCATGGCAGAGGGGATGGAGATAGGATAGACCTATCTTTTTTGTTTTTCTTTTGTTTCATTTTAAACAGATGAAAACAAACAAAATGAAAACGTGTTGAGTACACACCCCTATCTTGTGATATCTTAGGAGCAAGCAGAGTTGCTTACCTGTAACAGGTGTTCTCCGAGGACAGCAAAATGTTAGTCGTCGCATATGGGTGACATCATCAGCTGGAGTCCCGATACGGAAAACATGTCAAAGTTTCTAGAACTTTGTCTAGGCACACCGAACATGTGTCCACACAGGGTCCCTTTCCAATCTTGTAACATATAATTATAATTAAAAAAAAAATTGGAGAAACCCAACTCCACGGGGTGGTGGGCAAGTTTCGTGAGGACTTAACATCCTGCTGTACTGGGAGAACAGCTATTATAGGTAAGCAACTCTGCTTTCTCCAAGGACGAGCAAGATAATAGTCTTCCCACATGAGTTAATCCCTAGCTACGGCTGCTCCCCAACATAAGAGGTTCAACAGCCACCCAAACCAGGTGTTAACAGGCACAACAACTGGAGAAATTACTTAACTGATAATTTTGTTTTCGTTAGTGTAGGCAGATGGACTCAGGACCAATGGGTATAGTGTACTCCTGATAGCAGTTGGAGATGGATCAGATTTCAATCTGACGTCAGCCCTCGTACATATACCCCTGCAGGAAGTGCAGGTCTTCAGTATTCTCCTCGAAAAGCAACTGTGGATATATGTATGACTGACTAACTTGATTAACTTTTATAACTTGGTTAACTTAATTAACTTGAACTGGCTAAATTGGTTATAGCTGGAGACTGCCAGTGCCCTCAGCCGAGAAACATCGACACCCGGTAGGATGGGTGTTCTAGTTAGAGGAAAGCGTGGCTTACCCGTGAATCACTCCCTGTTGATGTCCCTCGAGAATTCCATGAATAATGGCAGCCGTGGGTGGGATGCTGAGTCCATCTGTCTACACTAAGGAAAACAAAATTATCAGGTAAGTAATTTCTCCATTTCCTAGCATGTAGCAGATGGACTCAGGACCAATGGGATGTATAAAAGCTACTCCCGAACCGGGTGGGAGGCTGCCCATGACCCACTTAGTACTGCCCTTGCAAATACTATGTCCTCTCGAGCCTGAACATCCAAGCGGTAAAACCTGGAGAAGGTGTGGATGGAGGACCATGTCGCCGCCCAACAGATCTCAGCAGGTGACAGCATCTTGGTTTCCGCCAGGACACAGCCTGGGCTCTAGTGGAATGGGCCTTGACTTGTAAAGGTGGTGGCTTGCCTCCTTCTACGTAGGCCACCTCGATGACTTCTTTGATCCAGTGGGCTATGGTTGTTCGCGAGGTCGCTTCCCCTTGCTTCTTCCCGCTGTGAAGGACGAATAGATGGTCCATCTTTCGTACGGATTCCGACCTTTCCAGGTATCGGACTAGGACTCTGCCGATGTTGAGATGGCATAGACTGCAAGACTCTTCCGAATTCTTATGCTCATCTGGCGATGGTAGCAAGATGGTTTGGTTGAGATGGAAGTGAGACACCACTTTGGGGAGGAATGACAGAACTGTGCGTAACTGGATGGTTCCCGGGGTGAGTCTGAGGAATGGCTCCCGGCAGGACAGCGCTTGTAGCTCGGAGATGCGGCGGGCCGAACAGACTGCCACTAGGAAGGCTGTCTTCAATGATAATAGTCGGAGAGACAGGCCGTGAAGAGGTCTGAAAGAGGCTCCTGCTAAGAAATCCAGGACCAGGTTGAGGTTCCACAGAGGCACCGGCCACTTTAGGGGTGGTCTGATCTGCTCGACTCCTTTCAGAAAGCGGGAGACATCCGGGTGCGAGGCTATGCTGCCGCTCTCGCTCTTGGTTCCGTAGCATGACAATGCTGCCACCTGTACCTTGATGGAGTTGAGAGACAATCCCTTCTGTAGCCCGTTCTGCAGGAATTCCAAAATCGCAGGAATTTTGACTGAGTGCGGAACGATGTTGCGGTCCGTGCACCAGGCTTCGAATACTCTCCAAATCCTTATGTATGTTAGGGATATGGAGAACTTGTGTGCTCGGAGTAGGGTATCAATTATTGCCCCCGAATATCCGCTCTTCCTCAGGCGAGTCCTCTCAATGGCCAGACCTTAAGAGAGAATCAAGCTGAATCCTCGTGGAGGATCGGTCCTTGTTGGAGCAGGTCTCTATGTGGAGGTAGAGGGAGGGGGCTCCCTGTCAGCAGTCTTCGCATGTCTGCGTACCACGGTCTTCTTGGCCAGTCTGGGGCCACTAGAAGTACTGGTCCCCTGTGGAGTTCTATCTTGTGGATGATTGCGCCCAATAGGGGCCACGGCGGGAAGACGTATAACAGAGTCTCCTGTGGCCAGGTCTGTACCAGGGTATCGATTCCCTGGGACTGGGGTTCCCGCCTGCGGCTGAAGAAGCTGGGCACTTGGGCATTGGACCGGCTTGCCAGGAAGTCCATGGTTGGTGTTCCCCAACGGTTTACTATCAATTGGAATGCTGTTGTTGACAGCCTCCATTCTCCTGGGTCTAGACTTTTTCTGCTGAGGTAATCCGCAGCGATGTTGTCTGTCCTGGCGATGTGGACGGCCCAGATCTCTTGAAGGTTCGATTCCACCCATGACATTAGTGGGTCTATTTCCAGAGACACCTGTTGGCTTCTTGTTCCTCCCTGGCGGTTGATATAGGCCACTGTTGTGGCGTTGTTTGACATAACTCTGACTTGTCTCTGAGGCTGTGGCTGAACCATAGGCAAGCTAGTCTGACTGCCCGGGCCTCTAGGCAATTGATGTTCCACCCCGATTCTTCTTTGCTCCATTGTCCCTGAGCGGTCAGCTTCTGGCAGTGTGCTCCCCATCCTCGTAGGCTGGCGTCCGTGGTGAGCAGGATCCAGGATGGTGAGGATAGTCTTGTTCCCTGGCTAGATGGTCGTCTTGTAGCCACCATCGTAGTTGGGTCCGGACTTTGTCTGGGAGCTGAAGGCATATGGTGTAGCTCTGGGACAGTGGATTCCATCGCAATAGTAGTGAGCGCTGTAGGGGTCTCATGAGCTCTTGCCCATGGCACTACTTCCAGTGTGGATGCCATGAGGCCGAGGACCTGTAGGTAGTCCCATGCTGTGGGGTGAAGCTCGCTCAACAGGGTTCGCAACTGGGTCATCTATTTCGATCTCCTTGTCTGTGTCAGGGTGACCTTGTCTTGTTTGGTGTCGAACCGGACTCCCAAGTATTCTAAAGATTGGGAGGGCTGCAGACAACTCTTGTTTGTGTTGATCACCCACCCAAGGCTCTCCAGTAAAGTTTTGACTGTGTTGGTCGCCTGGTGGCTCTCCTCTGGGGATATTGCCCTGATCAGCCAATCGTCTAGATAAGGGTGTACGCGGATTCCTTCCTTCCTCAGTGTTGCTGCCACCACCACTATGATCTTGGTGAATATCCGGGGTGCTGTGGCTAACCTGAATGGTAGTGCCCAGAACTGGTAGTGACGGTCCAGGATCGTGAAGCGTAGAAAACTCTGATGCTCTTGATGGATCGGAATTTGTAGATAGGCTTCCGAGAGATCCAGGGATGTAAGGAACTCTCCCGGTTGTATCGCCCTTATTACCAAGCGTAGGGTTTCCATGCGGAAGCGAGGAATCTTCAGGTGACTGTTGACAGACTTGAGGTCCAGGATGGGCCTGAACATTCCTTCTTTCTTGGGAATGATAAAATAGATGGAATAATGTCCAGTATTTACTTGTTGTGGAGGCACCGGTGTTATAGCCTCTAAGACTAGTAATCTGGTCAGTGTAACTTCCACTGCCATCCTCTTGGAAGGGTCGTGACGGGTATTCCACAAACCTGTCCGGAGGGAGGTGGTGGAAATCCAGGTAATATCCCTCTCGAATGATGGCTAGGACCCACTTGTCCGAAGTTATCTGGACCCATCTTTGGTAGAATAGGGCAAGCCTGCCCCCTATGGCTTCCTCCTTTGGATGGGTCAGCTGATTTTCTTTGTGGGGTGCGGCTGGGACTTGGTCCCGAGCTGGCTCCTCTTTTTGTTGTGCTTGTTCCGAAAGGACTGGCTCCAGCCCGCGGGGTGGGCCGCTTGATATGTGTTTCTATATGGGTTGAAGCACTGTGATCCTCTGCCCCTGGAAGTTCGGGGGAAGGGTCGGTGGTTTCTTTTATTCCTGTCCTCCGGTAGCCGCAGCAGTGGGGACTCGCCCCATTTGTTGGCTAGTTTCTCTAGTTCGCTTCTGAACAGGAGGATTCCCTTGAAGGGTATCCTTGTGAGTTTCATTTTGGAAGATGCATCGGCCGACCAGTTTCAGAGCCAGAGTTGTCTTCTGGCTGCCACGGTGGATGACACTCCTCTAGCTGTGGTGCGCACCAGATCAGAAGCGGCATCTGCGAAGAATGATACTGCTGGTTCCAGGGCTTCCCCAGGAGTGATGTTCCTGGTCTGTGATAAGCAGGCGCGTGTCACCGCGGGACAGCAGGCCGCGATCTGTAGAGACATAGCGGAGACATCAAAGGACTGTTTGAGGATAGATTCCAGACGTCTGTCTTGAGCATCCTTGAGTGCTGCTCCTCCCTCCACTGGGATAGTAGTGTGCTTCGAGACCACACAGACCATGGCATCCACTTTCGGACATGCCAGGAGATCTTTAGCGGCTGGGTCCAGAGGGTACATGGCTGCCAGAGCACGCTCCACTTTGAATGTAGTTTCTGGGGCATCCCATTCCAGGTCAATTAGTTGCTGGATGGCTTGTATTAGTGGGAAATGACGGGAGGTATGACGGAGTCTCTCTAGTAGAGGGTTTGTCTTAGGTTCCCCTGAGGCACTTGTGCCTGGGATAGCAAGCTCTTAAGCTGTGTGTGACCAGGTCTGGAAGCTCATCCTTGGTGAAGAAGCGCCTCATGGCTCGGTGGGGCTCTGTCCCCGGAGGGAGTTCCCCTTCCTCCAGGGGTTCTGAATCCTCATCCAAATTGTCTATGTCCCCGAAGGTGGGGCTTCTGGGTGGTGGGATCACTTCCCTGGGCATAGAGGTTCCCGGGATGTTGAGGTCCTCCGGTGGAGCTTGTGGCTGTATTATAGGAAGCTTCGGTTGCATGTGGACAAAGGTATGCAGACCTTTAAAGAATTCCACCCAGGAGATAGATGCTGGGTCTAGACTAAGAGGCGCTGTGTCCCTGGGGAGCCCTGTTTGAGGAGGGGTCCTGCTGTGCAATGCTAGGTCCGGCATACTGTTTGAGAGGCTGGAAGGGCCATGAGTTGGATCCCCTAGGGCCTCTTCGCACTGTAAGCACAGGGCCGAGGCCTCCTCATGCTGTGCAGCTCTAATGTGGCATGCTGGGCAGAGGCCCTGAGCCATGAGTTTCTTTTCCGGTGGTGCCATGGCTTGTGCACGTAAAATACAGTTGTGCGCGCCAGTGTGTCTAAGTTGTGAGCGTAGATTTGGTGCGCGCTCAGGGAGATGTGCGTACAGATCGAGTTCTGCGCCCAGCACAGTAAGCGCGTGGCTATGTGCGTCGTCTGTGCGCACGGTATTTGTGCGCACGTATCAGGGTGGTGAATAGCTCAAAATGGTAACGGCGACCACGCGGACAATATGGCGACCACCTCAGAGGGTTTCCACGTGGAAGGACCCTTGGATCTAACGGGGTCTAGCCCTGCTAGGGCAGATCAACCCGGTGGCACTGGTCCCGGCTGGTGACCTGTGCAACTCCTCGAGCTTCGGGGACCAGAGACTTTTTTTTTTTTTTAATTGACAATTTTTATTGCTGTTAGAATCAAACATAAATGTACAGCATAAAGTAAAGTAAAACAGCCACCTATGGCATACGCCTAAGTGGAAAGTACTTAATAATAAGCATAAGAAAAACCAAGCAACATTTATGAGGTAATTATTCCCAATTCCCCTCCCCCCCTCATGCCAATCATAGTCCATATACTTCTGATCGTCGATGCACCCTCCCATCCACCCGCGCCCCTGAGGCAGTTCTTAAGAAAATAAAACATGGTATAGAGTGGGACCAGAGACTTTTAATTAGATTTCTACCTTACCTTGTCTCGACACTTCCCGGTCTCGTTCCGGGCGGTCTCCGGCTGCGGGGGGAGAGGGAAAATACCTTCACCACTGCGCTCGAGGCTGCACCAGCTGCCTCTCAGCCTCACCTGATGTTGGGGGGCTAGGTCTCCGCCAAGGGTCGGCTGCCGGACCGAGGCTTACCTCTGAGGAATCGTGGAAATCACCTCAGGAATTCTCAACTGGGGGAGGGACCCAATAGGTGTCACCGCAGGAGAGCGGGGCTTGTCTGTAGAGGTAAGATTTCTTCTTATTCTTTTGGTTTTCTTTGGTGAAATTACTCTAACGCTGTGCGAGCATGCATAGAATCCCTAACTGCTATGGAGACGGAAAATACTGAAGAGCTGCACTTCCTGCAGGGGTATATTTATTTATAGGCTTTTATATACCAAAGTATTGGTGATGGCCTTCACTCCGGTTTACATTTTAACAAGTACATTACTAACCAAAGTAGGAACTTTAACATGTATAAATTTGCAGCGAAAAGATACATTGAATTCTGAGGATCAAATTGAACGCATGGGAAACTGGGGAGAGAAAACTTTGATAAGGAGAGGGAGATATATACAATAGCAACTTAAGAGAGAATGTTGGAAACATCAGTTGACACGCTGATCTGAGGGGGGACAGGTGCGATTCTGAATGGGAGTTAGGAGAGAATGTGACGGGAGGGAGGTGGGAGGGACTAGTGGAGGAGGGGTGGGAGTAAAGGAGGAGGTGGTGATTAAGGTGAGAGGTGGGGAGAGGGATCTGCTGGAGTAGTCAAATGTGTTAGTTTAACCAATTCCATCTTTGTAAGCTTGTTTAAAGAGCCATATTTTGAGTAATTTTTTTGAACAGGATGGTATTGCTTTGAGTTCTGAGACTGGATGGTAGTGAGTTCCAGAGTTGAGGTCCGGCTATTGAGAAGGCTCTTTTTCTGGTGGTGGTTAATTTGACTGCGTTGACTGGTGGGATTTCGAGTTGGGTTTTATTGGTTGATCTAGTGGATCGATGAGAGTGGTGGATTTGAATTAGGGAGTTGAAGCAATCGTGATCAATGTTGTGGATTGAGTTGTGTATAATTGCTAGTGTTTTGTACTCTATTGTTTTTTCTACGGGGAGCCAATGTAGGTCTTTAGAACAGATGAGATATGGTCAGAGTCCGGTGAGAATTCGAGCAGAGGCGTTTTGTAGTATTTGTAGAGGGTGTAAGGTTGATTTTGGTAGACCTATCAAGAGGGAGTTGCAGTAGTCAATGCTTGAGAACATCAAAGATTGAAGAATGGTTCTGAAGTCTGCTTGGTTTAGTAAGGGTTTGAGGTGTTTGATGATTGATAGTTTGTGGAAGCCTTCATTTGTTTTCATGGTGATGTGTTTTTTTGAGGTTGAGCTGAGGGTCAATCCAGAATCCTAGGTCTTTGACGTGTTCTTTTAGATTGATGGGGGAGTTATCGATGAGGATGGGGTGATTCAGGTGATCGCCGGAGTTGTTTCTTTCAATTAGCATACATTTAGTTTTGTCATGTTGATGCACGGCTTTAGTTGGTTTAGGAGAAGTTTGATTTTGTTGATGGTTGTGGCTGCGGTTTTTAGTGAGTTCTCTACAGAGTTAGAAACTGGGATGATTAGCTGAATGTCGTCGGCGTACAGGAAGTAAGTGATGGAGAGGCTTGAAAGAAGTTGGCAGAGTGGTAGTAGGTAGATGTTGAATAGGATGGCCGATAGAGGGGATCCTTGTGGTACTCCAGTTTCAAGAGGGATGCACTAGGGCTGATGTCAGATTGAAATCTAATCAGACCCAGAGTACACTATACCCATTGGTCCTAAGTCCATCTGCTACACGCTAGGAAAGGTGCTGTTGGTAACAGAGGGGGAGACAGCCTGAACCCAAACACCGGGCCCTAGGCAGGGAGAGTTGGGTTCTACACCTCAAACAGTTTCCAAATGTCAGATTGGCCAAACCTACTGTTGTGTCTGCCATCCGTATCCAGACAATAGTGCGATGTGAACATGTGGAGAAAACCCCACGTTGCAGCCTTGCAGATCTCCACAAGAACTGCTCACAACTGGCCACCAGTGCTGCCATGGCTCTGACAGAATGAGCCTTGACATGAACCCCCAAAACAGAGTAGGATTAAATGGTCAATATTCTCAGTGGAAAAGGGTAAACAGTGGAGTGCCTCAGGGACCGGTGCTTTTCAATATATATATAAATGATCTGGAAGTAATACGACGAGTGAGGTTATCAAATTTGCGGATGATACAAAATTATTCAGAGTAGTTAAATCACAAGCGGATTGTGATACATTACAGGAGGACCTTGCCAGACTGGAAGATTGGGCATCCAAATGGTAGATGAAATTTAATGTGGACAAGTGCAAGGTGTTGCATATAGGGAAAAATAACCCTTGCTGTAATTACACAATGTTAGGAAAAAGATCTAGGCATCATAGTGGATAATACTTTAAAATCATCAGCTCAGTGTGCTGCAGCAGTCAAAAAAAAAAAAAAGCAAACAAAATGCTAGGAATTATTAGGAAGGGAATTGTTAATAAAATGGAAAATGTCATAATGCCTCTATATCGCTCCATGGTGAGACCGTACCTTGAATACTGTATACAATTCTGGTCGCCGCATCTCAAAAAAGATATAGTTGCGATGGAGAAGGTACAGAGAAGGGCAACCACAATGATAAAGCGGATGGAACAGCTCCCCTATGAGGAAAGGCTGAAGAGGTTAGGGGTGTTCTGTTTGGAGAAAAGACGGCTGAGGGGATATGATAGAAGATTTAAGATCATGAGAGGTCTTGAATGAGTAGATGTGAATTGGTTATTTACACTTTCGAATAATAGAAGGACTAGGGGGCATTCCATGAAGTTAGCAAGTAGCACATTTAAGACTAATCGGGGAAAATTCTTTTTCACTCAATGCACAATAAAGCTCTAGAATTTGTTGCCAGAGGATGTGGTTAGTGCAGTTAGTGTAGCTGAGTTAAAAAAAAAAAAAAAAAAAGGTTTGGATAAGTTCTTGGAGGAGAAGTCCATTAATGGCTATTAATCAAGTTTACTTAGGGAATAGCCACTGCTATTAATTGCATTAGTAGCATGGGATCTTCTTAGTGTTTGGGTAATTGCCAGGTTCTCGTGGCCTGGTTTGGCCTCTGTTGGAAACAGGATGCTGGGCTTGATGGACCCTTGTCTGACCCAGTATGGCAATTTCTTATGTTCTTATGCAGTCCTGCCTGGGCACAACAGGCGATAAAATCTGCTACCCAATTGGATAGTGTCTGTTTGGCAATGGCATAGCCCAACCTATTCCTATCAAAAGAAATAAAAAGTTGGGGGCACTGTCTATGGGCTTCTGTCTGCTCCAGGTAGAAAGCTAAGCCTTGCAGCCCAAACTGTGCAGTGCTCATTTACTTTGGTGCGAATGAGGCCTGTGACAGAATGTAGGCAGGAGAATGCACTGGTTAAGATGGAAGTCTGTCATCACCTTAGGCAGGAACTTAGGGTGTGTATGCAAGACCACCCTGTCATAATAAAACTTACTGTAAGGTGGATAAGTCACTAAGGTCTGGAGCTCTCTGATCCTGTGCGCTGAGGTGACCAACACCAAAAATATGACCTTCCAGGTCAGGTATTTCAGGTCACAAGTGCGCAGTGGCTCAAAAGGAGCTTTCATCAACTGAGCTACCACGTTGAGGTCCCAAGACAAAGCGGGAGACCTTAGGGGAGGCTTCAAATGAAGCAGGCCATGCATGGATTGTACAATTATAGTCTGTACAGAGATGGGCATACCAGCTACACTTTGGTGGTATGCACCAATTGCACTGAGAGAAACTCTAATGGAGTTAGTTTTTAAGCCAGCTTCCAATAGGTGTACAAGGTAATCAAGCAGTTTTTGTGTGGGGCAGGAGAACTGATCTAAGGCCTTCTGCTCACACCACACAGAAACCTCCTCCACTTCAGGCCATAGGACTTTCTAGTGGAAGGCTTTTAGAAGCCATCAGGACCTGAGATATATCCTCTGACAGATTGAGCAGTTGCAGGATTAACCACTCATCATCCAACTGTGAGCAACAGGGCCTGGAGGTTGGGATGCCAAAACCTGCCTCGATCTTGTGTACTGAGATCTGAGAGAGTCTCCAGATTGATCGGTCTCCGGATGGACAATTCCCATAGGAGTAGAAACCAGACCTGTCTCGGCCAATGAGGGATTATGTCCTTGTGAAACTTCAAGGGAGTCTTCGCTACTAAGGGAATCGGAGGATATTACAGAAGACAGTCATTCTTACTGGTCATGCTTACTGGTCCTATTAGACCAGTAAGCATGACCAGTAAAAACAGTCATTCTTACTGGTCCTATTAGACCTATCCTCAGCGTTCGACACGGTAAATCACTCACAACTCCTAGAACAACTATCAAACATAGGAATAAAAGGCACAGCTCTCAGTTGGTTCAAATCATTCCTATCAAACAGGTTTTACAAGGTCAGAATTAATAACAAGGAATCTGACCCCATCCTATCAGACCAAGGCGTACCTCAAGGTTCTTCCCTCTCTCCCACCCTGTTCAACGTCTACCTCCTCCCCCTCTGCCATCTACTATCACAACTCAAACTCACTCATTACCTCTATGCAGACGACATCCAGATCCTCATCCCCATCACAGAATCTATTCAAAAAACCTTCGCCTACTGGGAGAATTGTCTTCAACCAATTAAACAACTACTCTCCAGCCTGAACCTGATTCTCAACTCCAGCAAAACAGAGTTGCTACTGATTTCACACAACCCGAACACCCACACACCTAGCCTGACACAAACCACATCTGTAAACATGGAGCTCTCTGCTGACGTCAGGAATCTAGGAGCATGGCTTGACAACCAACTTAACCTAAAAAAATTCATAAACACAACCACCAGGGATTGCTTCTTTAAACTACAGGTCCTAAAGAAACTAAAGCCACTCCTGCACTTCAATGACTTTCGCTTCGTTCTTCAATCCATTATTTTTTCGAAACTTGATTACTGCAACTCAATCTTACTTGGCCTCCCCTCCAACAGCATCAAACCCCTACAGATAGTACAAAATGCCACAGCCAGAATCCTAACTAACACTAAGAGAAGAGACCATATTACCCCCATCTTGAGCAACCTCCACTGGCTACCCATCAAACAGAGAATCCTATATAAAACACTAACCATCATTCATAAAGCAATTCATAACGTCGCACCTATGTCTCTACAAACCCAACTTCGTCCACACTTATCTTCCAGACCCATCAGAAGCGCCTACAAAGGCACATTAGCCGCAGCTCCTGCCAAATCAACACTAAGAAAAAGAGCACTCTCCACTGCGGGACCACACCAATGGAATGCGCTCCCACCAGACCTACGACTCGAACCCAATCTACCAGAGTTCAAAAAAAGGTTAAAAACCTGGCTCTTCAGGCAAGCGTTCCAATTCCCAGAGTGTAACTAGGCACCTCCTCCTGACTTTCAAATCCAACCATTGCAGGGTGTCACTAACACCTTGACACTTAATTTCATACCGTACTTGCTTATTAGCATGTCTATTTAACAGTCATTATTCACCTTTATATAACCATTTACTGCAGACCATAGTCGCTACTAAAGTTCCTTGTAAAAAGGTGAACACACACATACTATTCAATACACGAATAAGGTTATTTGTTATTTATTAAATTTGTTAAATATTATTGTTACTTTCAATGTTCCTTGTAATAATGTTCAATGGTTGATTGTTCTTGTTCAATGTTCAATGTTCTATGTAAAAAAAACCCAGGTCTAACCTCCCAGACCAGGGCAACCTTTTCGTTACTTGTAAACCGGATTGATTTGTATTGCATACAGGAATTCCGGTATATAAAAAAATTAAAATAAATAAATAAATAAAGACCCTTGCCCCAATGATGGGTGAGGGCATCTGAGACTGGTTTGCCATCTGACCTATTCAGGGAGGAGAAGCTAGGCACCTTCCTGTTGCAAGGGGACATGAATAGATCTACATCTCAGCTCCCCCAGACGTGGAATATCTGATTCACTACCCCCTAGTCTAGGGACCACTCGTGGGGTCTGAAAGCTGGACTCAGCCTGTCCTCTACCATGTTCTCCATCCCAGCCAGGTGCATGAACCTGAGCACCATCCCAGATCTGGACTGCTTCCTGATACAAGAGGTACAATCCCGTGCCTTCCTGGTTGTTGACATACAACATAGCTACCTAGTTGTCGGTTTGGATCAGGACAACTTCGTTGGATAGCCAATTTCTGAAAGCCCACAGCATGTACCTGATTGCCCAAAGCTTCAAGAAGTTAATTTGACAAAAGCATTCCTGAGTGGACCAGAGACCCTGGGTGCTGAGCCCATCTATATGAGCTCCCCACCCAAGGGACAATTTAAGTAGGGGGAGTTCGAAAAGAGATCCCCAGTTCCAGATCTGAAAGTACCCGCCACCAGGATAATGAGTCCCGGAGAGACGGGGTGACTCAAATGCAATCCTGGAGGC
The DNA here is from genome assembly GCF_901001135.1 of Rhinatrema bivittatum. NCBI lineage: Eukaryota > Metazoa > Chordata > Amphibia > Gymnophiona > Rhinatrematidae > Rhinatrema > Rhinatrema bivittatum. The sequence goes on from NC_042617.1 coordinate 53,031,407, forward strand.
TCTGAGTGGTCTGGTGAAACTACGACCTCAGGGTCCATTGGGCTATGCACATGTGTAAACATGCCAAGGGAGTGACATGGATGGTTGCAGCCATATGGCCCAACAGCCTCAACTGACACCTGCTGATTCTGCTGAATCTCTGCCACGATGGTCATCAAGGTGATGGCTCTCTGACAAGGCAGGAAGGTCCTAGTCTGAGCCGGGTCTAGCAGGGCTCCTATGAAGTCCGATTGAAGGGTTGGGCTGAGATGGGACTTCAGTAGTTAACGAACCCTAGTGACTCCAACACCCGGTTGGTCAAGCGCATGGACCTGGCAGCCCCTACCTGAGATGTGCTCTTGACCAGGCAAACATTCAGATAAGGGAAAACATGCACTTCCAGCCTGTGGAGGTGCGCCGCCACCACAGCCAGGCATTTTGTGAAGGGGCTGATGCTAGCCCAAATGGCAACACCCGATACTGGAAGTGTTCTAAAGATCAAAATCACAGAGCATATAGAAAGACATGGTTTAATGGAACAAAGTCAGTATGGCTTCACCCAAGGCAAGTCTTGCCTCACAAATCTGCTTCACTTTTTTAAAGGGGTTAATAAGCATGTAGATATATAGGTGAACCGGTGGATGTAGTGTTGTTTGGATTTTCAGAACGCTTTTGACAAAGTTCATCATGAGAGGCTTCTAAGAAAAGTAAAAAGTCGGGGGATAGGTGGCGTTGTACTTTCGTGGATTACAAACTGGTTAAAAGACAGGAAAAGGATTAAAAGGACAATTTTCTCAGTCTGTGGCTGTAGTCTCAGGGACCTCGGCAGAGGGAGCCCTTCTCTCCTAGATGACGTCAGGAGCTTCTGCAGCAGGTCTCCCAGCGAGGAGATACTGTGGATGAGATAGACTGAGAGTTAGAGTACTCACTAGGTGTTTGCTGTTGATATGCGATTCCACCAGGTCTGTTGTAGAAGATTCAGGCACCGAAGCAGGGAGAGCAGGCCCTCAAGGAGCGAGTACCTGATCCTTGTAAGGCACCTGAAATAAAGCAGAGGGCCCCCGAGGAGCAGGTACCCAAGTTAGCAGTTACCCAGAAGGGCAGACAGAGAGCTTCCAGTGGCAGCACGGAAGCGGCAGAGTAGCTTAGACTGGCTGAGACCAAGTCCTTGTTAACTCAATGAGCTAGCAAAATAGTACAGGCTATGTACCCGGATGGCGTGACATCAGTAGAGGGGAACGCCCCGAGGTTCACGCCATTGCTAGAATAAAGCCGTGGGTGGCGTGCACGCGCGCATCCTAGTAGGCCCTTGGGAGGAGCATGGCGGGAGGCAACACCATAGCCATTCGGGGACGCCAGAGAAGTCGGCTTGTAGATGCAGCGGCAGCCATTTTCCCTAGGTATTCGGGAGGAGCTGTGAAAAAGGTGAGGCAAACGGGGCGATGCAGTCTAGCACCAACGGACACAACAGGAGGAACTGGCAATGACCATGTTATCGGTAGAGGGAGGCCTCGCTGCCCTGCCAGGCACTGATGCTGTCTCGGAAACAGATGCTAGCTGGGTCGGTAATGCCCTGAGGAGCACGTTGAGCTTCTCCAGTAACAGTATGAGGATGGCCCTGCAGTGCCTACTCCACCAGCTGCTGGACTCTGCGCTTCAGTTCCTCCTCAAATGTTCCCAGTGCTAACACGGACTGGAAGGAAGGGTGGCCAGATCTTTTTTGGACCCACGAGGTGGATTGGTGATTGGCATCAGGACCGGTGGAGACCATCATGGACCCTTAGCACCAATGGAGGACTGGCACTCCTCACTGTGGGGTCGCTTCAGAGGCATCGCAGCATGAGAAGGTGCATCCCTGTACCTGGCACTGAGCATCAATGAGGACCAGTGCTGATGCTTCTTCAGCTCCCCTTGATGCTCGGCCCAGCCTTTCCCTGGTGCCGATGATGAGGACCCTGACATCTTTGGCCTGGAGATCGATTGATGGTGGTCAGTCTCCTGCACCCCTATTCACTGATGGCACCAACAGAACCGACGGTCCCACCAATTTCATTAGCTTGGTGTCTATCGATGCGACTCACTGGTCCTTTGATGCTGATGGCTCGGATTTCTTTGACCCAAATAGCTGTTCCATCTTGTCGAGTTGAAACAGACGTCCCTTCGGGGTCATCTGTGCACGTAAGAAGCGACCCTGGCCGTCATGCGATGCCCCTGAGACAGAGGATACATATGTCATGCAATCAGTGATGGACATGGTCCTCGGGCTCTGGGTGCATTGCCGAAAACCGGACATGGCCATGTTGGACAAAACAAAAGGGGCACAAACTGGAAATGATAGTGACCATGGCTGGCAGGCACCAAAGCACTGCCACCACAGGGAATCAACTGCAAAAGAAAACTTACCAGAATCCCCCAAATCCCTGACTAGGAACATTAGGGGAAGGCACAGAGAGGGACCCGGCAACGGAATAATGCAAAAATATCCGCAAAAAAACATGAGAAAAGAAAAGTTTCCACAAGGCCAAAAGCAGCTAAGAGTGAGCTCACTCATACTGCGAGGCTTACAGCTTTGAGGAAAAAGAGAGACTGGAGAGAGATTCTACGTGGACACATGGTATAGGGTATGCTGGGCATGCTCAGTGTGCCTAGTCAAAGTTCTAGAAACCTTTAACATAAGTTTCCGCATTGGGGCTCCATCTGATGATGTCACCCAAGTGTGAGGGCTACCATCCTGCTTGTCCTTGGAGAATAAATATTTATCATTAAGTTCTTTTAGTGGAGGTGGTACTCTAAATAATCAAGAAATATCTGTCTGGGTCTGATTTAAAGGAGTACACAGTTAAAGCAATAGATTTATAAAGGAAGATGCTCACCCCCTGCTCTTGAGAGTTATAAAAAGCAATAAAGATTTGATCTACACAAGCTCTCTGCAATTTAAAATGTTCTGATGTAGTAAGGTGTGTCTCTTGTAGGAATGCAATATGCACATTATGGTCTTTCAAGTATTTTAAGTATTCAAGCTCTGTTTACAGGTGAGATGATGAAATCCCCCAATCTTTCAGAGAAACTACCTTAAGTCCTGAGGCCACTTCTAGGTGTTAAACATATTTTCTTAGGTATGTTATGCCTGATGAAATTTCTCAGAACAGGAAGAGAAAATACCAGCCCATGAAGTTTTATTTCTGTAATTATCATAAATTTGTGCATGAAAAGGGACATTTTGTAACTATGTTTCTAATAAAGTTCTTATCAAATTAAAATAGTTTGCATCAAGAGTGAACTTTTTAATCTTAAATGAACTATCAGGGCACTGGTGCTGATTAATGATAACCCCCAGGAGAGGAGCAGCACAGTACTCAGAGAAAATGGGCTTCTCCAGTTGTAAGCTGTGCAGGACCAGGTCTTCTACCTGTACCGGCCACCTCTCCCTCGCGTTAGAGCTCTTAGTTTCTGGTGACCAGCAGGACGTTGATGGAAGGTGCACACAGGGTACCAAAGGACACCCACTAGGGCAGAGCTGGCTGCAGGGTACTGAAAGATATCCACAAAAAAAACAGGGAACGGTGAGTGTACCACTGCAGACAGAATGAAACGTTTACACAGTAACACTGTACAAGCCAGAGCAGCACAGAGAATGGGACAGCCACAAGAAAGACCACACAAGTAACAGAAAACCAAACAAGAACTAAGACAAAGGCACTAGAATGCCCACAGCAAAAAGTAAAGGAGACTCCAAGATGAGGCAGGCTTAAAAAGGCATGGCAAGGCCGCGGCATGAGCATATCTGGGAACTCTCCGGATTTGGCCTAGAGACTCTGGAATGCTAAAAGAATTACCGGGTCTCCGGGCCAACACCGGAAAACTCTGGGTGCTGCAGCAAAAGCAATCTGCCTGTTCCCGGGAAGAAGAAAGGAACATCATTGGTTTTGCACGGCTGAAAAAGGAGGAACTTGACAGTGATTTCTACCATCTCCGGTCCTTTTTAACTCTTAACTTCGCTTCCTCTTGACCCTCACCACTTGCTCCTGCACAGCCTTTGCAGCCGTCCCATGCAATGTCTCCAGCCACTTGCCCGCCCTGTCCTGTTTAACTTGACCAATCGACATCGCGATTTCCTGCCCGTGCACCAAATGAGGAGTAAGAAACAGGCAGCATCCACTTCCACAGCACAAGAGGAGGAGGAAAGGAGTCAGCCTGAAAGCTGCTGCTGCTGCTCCAGGAGCCCAAATTAGAGGCTGTTGTTGCTAGTGTGTTTTGAAAAGGGTGGGGAGAGAATGCATGAGCATGTTTGTGATAGTGAGTGAGGGGGTATTTGTGTAGGGAGAACTGAGTGCAAGTGAGCATGGGTGTGAAAGGCAGAAGTAAAGGTGTAAATGAGCATGTGAGATTGTGAGAGAATGAACAGTGAAAGTAAGTGTGAACATGTAAGAGTGTTAGTGAGTATGAGAGCAAATGTGTGAGCATCCGGTCCCACTGTGCAGTTGCCCCCCCCCCCCCCCCCTCCCACACTCCATGGTAATCTCAGGGTGACTGGAAGTCAAAAGTTCCCATGTACGGTCATGAGGTTTTCGAGGCATGAGCCTGTGCAGCTCAGACTGCTGCCCACTCAAGGCCCCTGCAGGTAGGAGGGCTGCACTGCAGTCAGGTTCCTTACAACCCCCCTAAAAAGGATTGATTCCAGATGCCCCTAACAGCACCTCCTTCCCCTGGATCCCAATTGCCAGGGAGGTTTAAGGCATCTGGACCAAAAGCCTGGGACAAAGTCAAGAGTCCAGCTGGGCTGGAATTCCTGGAAGAGTCTAGCTGGGGCTGAGTTTATGGAGCAGAGTTAGAGCCTGGAAGCGCAGTCTGCAGAGCTGCAAGGCCTGGAGTAGAACCTAGAAGTGGAGTCTGGAGTGCAACAGGGTCTGGAACAAAGTCCAGAAGCAGAATCTGCTGAGCTGCAGGTGCTGCTACTGGATCTGGATTCTCTGGAGCTGAGGAGTCAGCTACTGCTGCTGACTGGATCAGATCCTCTGGCGCAAGGCTTGAAACAGAGACTGGCAGACCAAGTCCTCTGCAGCTGGCTGAGAGGCTGCTGTTGCTGGTAGGTTCAGCATCCAGATTCACTGAAGCAGAACTGGAATTGGCTGGCTGGTACCCAGGCACAGGATCAAAAGCATGAACAGGCGTAGCCAGCACAGCTCCAACACTGGCTACAGCAGGTGCAATGTCACCCATCTTATTTAAAAGGGCTTACATGTCTTGCAGAGATTTAAATATTTTTCTATGGTTCCTGCTTTATCAGAGGTATCCTGCCTTAAAATGATTTCAGCAAAGGCTACTTTTCCTGGTGCTAGGGCAGACCTATTTAAGGCAAGACTTGAATCAGCTTGGAGTCTATAGTACTGGTCAGGAATCAGCTGGCTGAATTACATTCACTAGAGCTGAGCTGAAAACAGCTAACTGGCAGGCCGATACAATAAAGCGCGGCCGCGGTTACCCTGTTTCTAACCTGCTTTCTACCCACAATTTGGCCGCGTAAGTCTAACCCGCGATTCACTATCCGTTTTTACCAATCTTTACCACTTCTTTAAATTGCGTATCCCTTTCCGCCCGCGGCATGTATATGATATGTAAACGATTGGATTAGCTATTCCCTCCCGTACAGTAATGTGTGGCCCGATTATCGTCTTTTTAATCAACTGTTTTGCCGCGTCTTTAACCCGCTAATTTACCGCCTACCCTGACCCTGGCGTTAGAGGGATGTGACAGCAATGGGCAGGCTCCGGTCAAATAAGTGGGTGGGTTGTAGCAAGCGAGTAACATGGTGTGGCCTGGTTCTCCTACGCTCGGGCCTGGTTCTCCTAAGCTCGGGCCTGGTTCTCCTAAGCTCGGGCACTGGGGATTGCCAGTCCTCTCTCTCCCCCTCCCGAAGCAAGGCGCAGGGCGAAAATCGACTCTACATGTTATTAAAGCAAATAGAAATTGTAACAAAAGTAAACTTACTGCATGCTTCCAGCAGCCCCAGTCCTCTCTCCCTTCCTCCCAAGGCGCCCACCGCGGCTCCCCTGCCTCCCGGGGGCAGCCGGCGGCGAAAGTGGCTTCCAGCAGCCCCGCCGGCGAAGGTGCATGAACGCACGTCCAATTTGGGTGCTCAAGCAGCGAAGGTGCATGAGCGCACGCCGTGACCTCGCTCAGGTCAGGGAGGACCTCGCTCAGGGAGGAGGAATAGCCTAGTGGTTAGAACAGTGGACTACGAACCAGGCGACCAGGGTTCGAGTCCCGCTGTTGCTCCTTGTGACCTTGGGCAAGTCACTTTACCCTCCATTGCCTCAGGTACAAAAACTTAGATTGTAAGCCCTCTGAGGATAGAGAAATACCTACAGTACCTGAATGTAAACCAATGTGATATCTCGATCGAGATCGAATGTCAGTATATAAAAAATGTTTTTAAAAAAACAAATAAATAAATTTGAAAAGACAGGTACCAGCGTACCCAGGATACTGTATAGGCGCTGTATAGCGCTCTATACAGTAAACTGGGTTGCCCTTCATGGACACGCTTTGGATGCGGTTTGCATGCCATTTAAATACTGTATCAAGCGGTATGTGATCCGAACTGTGCGCGCGGCAAACAAGCAGGCGCCCACCACTGCCGCACTTTTTCTTACGCGCCCTTACTGTATTGGCCTGTGGATTAGAGTCACAGAAACTGAAGATAAGATACCCCTGGGTGAGGCTGGAACTAAAGCAGGCTTAACCAGGGAAGAGTCAGGCAAAGAGGATGTAACAGCAGCAGGAACTGCCCTTCCTTATGGTAATGCAGGGAGGGACACAACTGCTTCTAGGCACTTCTTACAATCCCACAAAGGGGTTACAAGAACTACTGGCGCAAGGGCCGGATTCAAGATATCACAAACAGGACCGGCTGCGACAGATTTCCTGTTTCTGCCCAGACACTTCTTGCAATCCTAGGAAGGAGCTGCTAGCGCTGGAGTCAGTATCTGTAAAGCAGGGTTCAAAGCACCTCCCTCTCGCGTTGAGCTGTTAGGTTCTGGTGGCCGGCAAGACTTTAATGGAAGGAGCACACAGGGTCTCGAAGGACACCCACTGAGGTAGAGCAGGCTGAAGGGTACTAAAAGGTACAAGAGCAAGGAACAGAGAGTGCACCATGGCACAGACCAACGAAAAGACCACACCAGGTGACACAGTACAAGACAACTTAGAGCAACACACAGAACGGGACAGCCACAAGAAAGACCGCGCAAGGTACAGAAGCAATTAACAGAAAACCAAACAAAGGCTAAGGCAAACTCACTAGCGGGCCGATACAGTAAAGTCTGCGGGAGAGGGGGCGAATGCCCACTCTCCGACGCGCGCGATTCAGTATTTAAATTAGGTCCGGCGGTAGATCCGGGTAAAAGGAGGCGCTAGGGACACGCTAGTGTCCCTAGCACCTCCTTTTTGACAGGAGTGGCGGCTGTCAGTGGGTTTGACAGCCGACGCTCAATTTTGCCAGCATCTGTTCTCGAGCCGCTGACAGCCATGGGCTCGGAAACCGGACGCCGGCAAAATTGAGCGTCCGGTTTTCGGCCCGACAGCCGTGGGCCGAATTCAAATTTTTTTTTTTACTCTTCGGGATGTCCGACAATATCGCTATGATAATAAGTCGGAGGGTGCACAGAAAAGCAGTTTTTACTGCTTTTCTGTGCACTTTCCCTGTGCCGGAAAGTAAAATGTGCGGCTTGGCTGCACATTTTACTTTCTGTATCCCGCGCGCATACCTAATAGGGCCCTCAACATGCATTTGCATGTTGAGGGCCCTATTAGGTGCCAGAGGTTGGATGCGCGTTTTCCTCCCCTTACTGAATAAGGGGTAAGGGAAAACGCGCGTCCAAGAGCAGGCTAACAGTGCGCTCCATCGGAGCGCACTGTACTGTATCGGCCTGTTGGGTGGCCACAGCATAGAATTACATGTGACTCCAGGATGAGGCAGGTTTAAAAAGGCGTAACAGTGCTGGGTCATGGAGTCTTGGAGGCATGAGCCTGTGGATTTCAGACTGCGGCCTGCTGAGGGCCCCTGCAGGCAGGAGGGCTGCATTCCAGCTTGGGTCCTCACACTATATCCCAATAATCCCCCTTTTGAAATCTCCCCCTCCCCTACTGAAACTAGCCAGAATAGAGAACATGAACAAAGCAATGCCTCAATTAATTGAGAAGTATATTGCATTTACTAAGTATATGTCATGTAATCTCTTTCCAGCACAGTTCCTCTAGCCCTCTCCCCCACACTTGGCCCCGTGGCAAAACACTTGGCAAAAAAGGTAACCAGTATTTCAATCTTATCAATTCATAATGAAACATCTGTTATCCAAAATCATTCTCTCCCCTCCCCTCCAAAGACTTTCATACAAGAAAGCCTCTGCATTAAAAAGCATACAACGAGAGGATCAGAATTATATGTTTTTGTACTCTGTAATCCCAAGATTTAAGAAAACCATGTTCCCTAGGACTCAGGGACAAGGAAAGTAATTACACGCAAAACGCCGTCTGCATCTTCTGGCATTTCACCCACAAATCGTATGTCTTGCCCTTCATCTGTCCACTGCGTGTCGCGTACTTTGTAACTTACTGCTATCTATGTTAAATTGCTATTCCTCCTTTTCTTCTGCTCCCAGTTCGGAACACCCCTGTTTTATTGTAACTTCAGTATTTCTCCGCACATGTTAAAGTGTTACTATATCTTCATTTTTTTCACTCCCTGTTAAATGTAAACCAGCATGATGCGATCCATATCGCGAATGCCGGTATAGAAAAGCACGAAATAAATAAATAAATAGATAAAATAAATGATGCTGTACTGCATAGTTCAAGCCTCTCTGCTTCAGAAAAAAATAACTCACGCAATACCCCGTACACGCATCCAGTGCCATGTGGAACCCTTTACTTTAAGTAGCACCAAAATAATCCCCAAAGACCCCTTCCAAACCCATGACTGATCACGTGCAGACACCTCTGGAACCTCCCCCTCACTAACACGCTTTCTCATGTCATTCATCAGAGGATTACCATGGCACAGCCTGTCATAACCCTGCAGAAATTTGTTGCCACACTCCAGACTCCGGCAGCCACAATATCCATTTGCACTTCCCCCTCCAGTCATTCTGTTTGTACTGATGAAATAAACTAAACATAAAAATAAATAACAATATTTCTGAATTTTCCCAAATCTCAGATATGTCCCCCCCCCTTTCCTTACCAACAGCAAAAGCAAAATTATTTAAAAAAAAAATAAAGGGGGTCATTTTCAAAAGGATTTGACATGCTTAAAGCTGGGCTTTTGTAGGCTTTTGAAAATAGATATGATATATACCATTGAATTGTTAATAGATTTTATGTGTGTAAGTGCACTCTATGGAGGTAATTTTCAAAGGAATTATGCATATAAATGTAACATACTAACATAGCAATTTTCAAAAGCCATTTAGCCGCATAAATACACATAACACAGGTAAATCCTATAGACAATTCAATGGCATGTATTGTAGCAATTTTCAAAAGCCATTTACCCGTATAAGTCCATGTAACATGGGCAAATCCTATGGACAATTCAATGGCATGTACTGTAGCAATTTTCAAAAGCCCAATTACCTAGGTAAAGTGCATTTAAATGTATAAAACCCAGTTTTGGGCATGTAAATGCTTTTGAAAAGCAGGCCCTTAGCACATAAATGGGCTTTTGAAAATTGCTACAATATGCTACCTTAACATGCATAAATCCTTTTTGAAAATTACCTCCAAAGTATGCAAGTAAGACTAAAACAGAAAAATTAGTAAAGCAGTTAAAAGATGTACTGTCTCTAGTCGTAGTAACTGGTGAGAGAGAATGAGCGCTCCTCATTCCTGCAGATCTCTGTCCCAAGTCTCTTACGTTTTACTGCAGCTGCATCTACTCTGGATGATCGCCTTTCTGTAGAGACTGAGCAAAAAGAGTTACCTCCTTCACAGCCGGAAGGCATATCTAATGCTTTCTCAACTCCTTTGAAGCTTTGTCAGCAGCTCTGCTGAAAAGTCACGAAAGACCTCAAAAGGTCATGTCTCCTTTCTCTCAAGCTGCACTCAGGGTTCTGGATTTATACTGAAAACCGCGCATGCCAGCGACCACGGCCCGCAGTCTATTACCATCAGAAGAAGGAGGGCCTGGTACTGGGTGAGCCCAATCTGCTTTAACTGTTTTTATTAATTTTTTTTTTTCATGTCCATCACATTAGGAATCCATTCTTGGAAAAAAAAAATCGGTGCAGTTATGCCTTCCACATTCTCAGTAGGCTAATTATATTATTTCTCTTATTTCTGTTCCCTGCATCCTCACTCATGTCAGTCAGTTAAGGTTCTTCAGCATCTCAGTGTTGCTTGCCTGCATGGTGAAGGCCAGTTCCACCTCCTCCCTCCATTCGTGGCGCAGAAGTATTCAGATGTTCCGCTTGTTCTCTCACTAAGGCTGCAGGTTGGGTAATATTAGTGGAACCTTTCTACAAGCCTGACGTCCGGACTTGGAAACTTTATCGTCTTGCGTCTTTATCATCCACTGCTGTAGGGATTTCCAGCTTTCTCTTCTAACTTTACCCTCCCCCCTCTCTCCGGTTCAACCCAAACGGCAGGCAATGACTTTTTATTAACTTCTGTAAACATGTTCTTTAGCTGCTTGTGGACAAACTGCAACTGGATGGACTGAATGGGCCAGTTTGGATTTTTATCTGCTGTCTGTTTGGATTTTTGATATTTTCACTATTTCAGTCAGGGGGTTTTGTTTTGTTTTTTTTGCTATTGTCGCGATGTTTTTATATTCACATTTCATCTTCTGGGTCTAGCAGTGGAAATGTCTGCCTTCTAAAGCATCATTTCCTGATGGATTTTCTCTGGGTTTCAGTATACTTGTTACTGCATGTGTGTAACAGTTGATTTGACAATATGTAAGCAGTAATAGGGGGTTTATTAGCATCAAACATTATGAGCCACATTCTCAATGGAAAAACTCTATGATTCTTGATTTTTTTTTTCCTGCTCTCCCTGCTCCCTCTCATCTGGCATCTGTCTACATTCTGCCCCCTCTTTTTTGCCTCATTGTCTTGGCTAAGAGTGGTACACCTCATATTTTATCTGCCACCAGTGCTTTCTTTCTAGTTCTATTACTCATCTGAAGACCGAATACTTTGTTTTGACTTTTTTTTAATTGCCTTTCATAAGCCCATCCATTGCACTTTGTTTGTATTACGTAGGAAATATACTCTTAATGAGGATATAGTACTGCAATAAATGGTTGATATGAGGTTTGAGTGCTTGATCATGTCATGGCTTAGGAAAAGTAGAAAAGAGAGGAACAATATTATTTGATTATAGTTGGGCAAACTGAGGCACAGAGGGGTAGATTTTCAAAGGGATACGCGCGTAACCCCTACATACCCCTGCGCACTCAGAGTCTATTTTACATAGGCTCCGCGGCGCGCGCAAGCCCCAGGACGCGCGTATGTCCCGGGGCTTCGAAAAAGGGGAGGTCCGGGGGCGTGGCACGCCGGCCAGCTGCAAATTACACAGGTGTAACTCGACGAAATAAGGTAGGGGGGGATTTAGGTAGGGCTGGGTGGTGGGGACCAAAAAAAAAATTCCTTCCAAGGCCGCTCCAATTTCGGAGCGGCCTTGGAGGGAACGGGGAAAGCCATCGGGCCTCCCCTTGGGCTCAGCACGCGCAAGGTGCAGAAGTGTGCACCCCATTGCATGCGCCGACCCTAGATTTTATGACATGCACACGGCAGCGCACGCATGTTATACAATCAGGTGTACATTTGTGTGCACCGGGTGGCGCGCACAAATGTACCCCGCGCGCGTTACTTTTAAAATTGGCCCAAGTGTCTTATTGTAGGTTACAGTGCATCAGTGGGATAATGGATTTGAATCCAGGACCCCTTCCACCTAGCTCTGTGCTTTAATTAGCAGACTACGTCTTCTCACCTATTCCTATTTTGGGAATGTATTAGTTTTTATTGTCTGTGCATCACTGGATTATAATATGGATGCTCTTCTTTTATTATTCTAGCCAAAATCATGGAAAAAGTGGTGAACATCCATCTCTGAGCACCTAGAGAAACCAAAATACTGTTCCCATCCCAATTTGGATTCGAAAATATTTCAACACTGAAGACACTTCTAATCACCCTTTCAGACACCTTACTCAAAGGCATGGACAAAGGACAATCTTACATCCTAGCCATGCTCGACATCTCATCCGCATTTGACACTATCAGCCATGAAATCATGTTACACCAACTCAAAAATATTGGCATTACTGGAACCGCCCTGTGTTGGTTCAAAACCTACCTTGACAATAGACACTTCAAGGTTAAACTCGGAAATAGTGTATCGGACCCCTTCAACTCATCCAGAGGAGTCCCCCAAGGTTCATCTCTATCCTCCACCCTTTTCAACATTTATATGTTACCTCTCTGCCAGCTACTTACAGACCTAGGCCTCACCCATTTCATATATGCGGATGATGTCCAAATTCTTATCCCTGTAATGGACTCCCTATTTAACTCATTAAAAATTTGGGACAACTGCCTCACCTCAATTAACACCCTCCTTACGACTCTTAATCTTGCCCTCAACACTGCCAAAACCGAGCTCCTCCTCATTTCACACAATTCAACTATCAACTTCCTCTCAAACACAACCCCAACTACCAACTCATCCCATATCTCCCAAAATGTACGAAGTCTAGGAGTCATCATAGATAATCAGCTGAACTTAAAAAAAATTCATAAACACCACCACCAAAGAATGCTTCTACAAACTTCATGTACTCAAGAAGCTCAGACCCCTCCTCCACTTCAATGATTTCCGTACTGTTCTCCAGGCCCTCGTCTTCTCAAAAACTGACTACTGTAACTCCCTCCTACTAGGCCTCCCCAACTCATCCATCAAACCCCTCCAAATGCTACAGAACGCTGCTGCCAGAATCCTCACCAACACACGCAAAATGGACCACATCACTCCCATCCTAAGAGACCTACCCTGGCTCCCCATCTCATTCAGAATCCTCTACAAGAGTCTCACTATCATTCACAAAACTTTGTACAACCAGGAACTCAACTGAATGAACAACTCCCTATATTTTCACTACTCAAATAGACCCACCAGATCTGCATACAAAGGGACCATACACACACCTGCACCCAAATTCACACACCTCAGCTCCACAAAAGACTGGGCACTATCTATTGCAGGACCCACAATTTGGAACTCAATGCCCCCTACATTATGTATGGAATCAAGCTCACAAATGTTCAAAAAAAGATTAGACCTGGCTCTTCCAACAGGCATTTAACTAACAACCTAACCTCCCCTCTCCTACCTCCTGCTTTCTCCCGTCTGCCCATTACCTCAAATAGCTATACTCCATGGGGTAGATTTTATAAATCTGCGCCCGTGCGTACTTTTGTTCGCGCACCTGGCACAAACGAGTACGCGGGATTTTAATAGATACGCGTGTAGCCGCACGTATCCATTAAAATCAGGGGTCGGCGCGCAGCCTGCCTCCATTCCCTCCGAGGCCACTCCGAAATTGGAGCGGCCTCGGAGGGAACTTTCCTTCCACCCCCCCAGCCCTATCTAAACCTCCCCACCTCTTGTTGTACAAGTTACGCCTGCCCAAAGCAGGTGTAACTTGCGCGTGCCGGGCCGGCCGCCAGCGTGCAATTCCCAGGCCCGGGAGCAGTTTCGGAGGCCTCGGCTACGCCGCCGGAACCACACCCGCGGCCCCGCCCCAAATGGCACGCGCAAGTTACACCTGCTTTGGGCAGGCGTAACTTGTACAACAAGAGGTGGGGAGGTTTAGATAGGGCTGGGGGGTGGAAGGAAAGTTCCCTCCGAGGCCGCTCCAATTTCGGAGTGGCCTTGGAGGGAACGGAGGCAGGAAAGCCCCGGGACTTACGCGCGTCCCGGGGCTTGCGTGCGCCACCGAGCCTACTCAACATAGGCTCGGCACGCGCAGGGGTTACTTCGGCCAGGTTTTTGGAGGAGTACGTGCGTACCCCCTTTGAAAATCTGGCCCCATGTATATAATCTATTAAGTTATTAAATGTTACCTCAAATACTTATATTCTATGTATATACCCTGTTAATTTGTTAAATTTTATCTTCACCTCCTCCCCCCTCGTCACTGTTTACTGCCCTTCCCCCATTTTCTAAGATGTTTTTTCATCTGGTTTTATGTAATGTTTCATTTTCTGTTCCACTGTTCCCTGTAAACCGATGTGATGTACCCACTAACGTTAGTATAAAAAAGTGTTAAATAAATACATTCCTAAGTCCTGTAAAATGGTTAGTGACATAGAATGTATGAAAAACACAAGAAACATTTTCATAGAAATCTGTGGTTCCCAATCTCCAAATGTCTCCTGATAACCCTAAATCCTGTTGGGTTTTCAGGATATCCACAATGAATATGCATGTAATACACCTGCATATATTGTATCTCCAACAACCGATACTTCGAGTGCCAAGAGATTATTCTCAGATTTCTTTTACAAGAATACTTCTATAATGACAAAAAATATTATCACAACCACTTTAATAGAATTATACTTTAGCTTACTTGCAAGATGTGAAACTTACTCAGCCGCGAGCATTATAATTATGTTCCTGCAGTACGGGAGAGATCTCCTACTACACTGAGCATATGTGATCGCTTTATGTGCATGCCCATGGTTTGATTCGAAGGCGGGGTGATCTTGATTGTGTCCAGATGATTGCAACTGAAATCAGAAAATGAATTCACATGAACTGCGTCCATGCAATTTCGCGATTAAAGTCCATTTGGAGAGACAGTGTGTAATTGGTAAATCCACCGCTGTTCATGTTGGCAAAGCTGTCTCACCCTATCTCCTCCACGCCAATGTTTTGGAACGTATTGTATAATAGTCCATGTAAGATCTGTAAAGACATGCTGCCGTTCCTGACAATGAGCAACTAATGGAGCCTCCACTTTCCTGGTTTTCAGGCAGCTTTTATGTTCGTTTAACCTGGTTCTAATAAGTCTCTTTGTCATTCCGACATATATCAGCTCACAGGGGCAAAAAATTGCATATACGACGTATCTGTCCTGGCATGAAAAATTTCTTGGTAAGTCTACATCACGGCCGGTGGCCAGACGAATTGTGGTCTTAATTCCATTAAAGTGGTTGTGATAATATTTTTTGTCATTATAGAAGTATTCTCGTAAAAGTAATCTGAGAATAATCCCTTGGCACTCGAAGCATCGGTAACGCAAATTTGATACCAGAGAGGTCCCTGAGGCAGCTGGGACGCGAAACGTGATTACGTTGGACCGAACTCTGTTATCCCCCTGAGCGAAACGGGGCTCTACAGTTCTAAGGGAAGTACCCATATCGGCGAATAACTTAATACTTTAAGAAAGAAACATAAGTGATACAAAACTGAATTTTACTATAACTTTGACAAAGACATAAAAAGGATAAAATACATTACACGACCGATGATTAAAGATGGCTCTATAAGCAGTATAGCAAAAGGGCAGTAATGCTCAAGAATACTGTTGAGCGGTATAAAGGTCGTTTATGAAAAATAAGAGTGTTTTATGGCATTGGGATTCCTGTAAAGAATTACATAATTAAGCTCTAATAAGCACGACTTTCTTTGATGTCTTGTTTAGTATATAGTATTTGAATCGTCAAAAACATAAAAAAGAGTATTTATTTATATGTACAAAGTTAAACATGACATCTTTCTGCAACTTTTAATAGAAAAATTACTATTTATTTAATTATTTTAACAGACTGAATATGGCATGTGCAAATGTCTGGACACCCTTCTAGTTAAGTGATTACTACATTTTTAAGTTGTTAAAAAGACTAAAAAGTTGATTGGTTTGTTAGGACTTCAGTAGTCAGGTGAAGCCAATTCCACATTGCATAAATACTCTGACCCATTTTACCTCTCAAGTTGTGATTGTTGTTCTGTCTACTTTCAACAAGCATAGGCTCCTCTAAGCAACTGTTTGAGCATGTGAAAATGAAGATACAGTAAAGCAGGGAAAAGCTATAAAAAAAAAATCTCTAAACTCTTCCAGGTAGCAATTTCAACTGTCCAAAACATTGTTAAGAAATGGAAGCTACAGGACCTTGTGTGGTTGTTGTTAAACAGTTCAATTATCATTTCATTAGTTCCAAGCACTTTGTTCCAAAATGATTCATTCAGGCTTATCAAGGTTTTGTTTTGCATATTTTAGATCATGTCTTTTGTAATGTCAAAGAAAAGATTTCATTCTGACAA
Source organism: Rhinatrema bivittatum (assembly GCF_901001135.1). NCBI lineage: Eukaryota > Metazoa > Chordata > Amphibia > Gymnophiona > Rhinatrematidae > Rhinatrema > Rhinatrema bivittatum. The sequence goes on from NC_042617.1 coordinate 53,047,715, forward strand.
CTCTCTTAAGGTAGATCATTGTTGTGTGAGCAACTCTGTATTGTGGACAACTACTCCAGCATTGGTTAAATGTTTCTGCAGGCTCTTGGCAGTGATCTATGGGTTCTGTTTTCAGATCTGACCTGTTTTCAGGCAGTTCTAAAAACAAGCATGCCTAAACTTTTGTATTCAATTACATATAATGTATTATGGAATACTCAAATGATTTGGATGGTCCCAATAAAAAGATATTCAGAGCGCAGAGGAAGCGAAACCTACCTACCGGTATTTTCAATTATCAGGCTCTGCTCTTCCGTTGGCCTCACCACCAAAGTGTTATTCATAGGTCTAGATATGTGACTTATTTGCCTCCCTGAGGCCTTTATTCCCAATCAGTTTAGTCCTGCTTAAAGCAGGAGTAAGTCTGGGCAGCCACCTTTGAGGCTATAAAGCTGCCATTATTTTCTATAGGAGGAAAAATGTTATTTTTATTTTATTATTATGGAAAATCACGGGAGCTGGACTGTGACAATTTTTTTTCTTTTACTCAATCTGATTCTGTTGAAATGGAATTGAAAAGTGTCAAGAAAGAGTTATGAAAAAAATCTCGTTATTTTTAAAGAGACAGTACCACAATAGCCAGAGCACACTGTAGTACTTGTGCGAAGCAGTTATGACAGTCCCAACACACTCATTAACCACACAGGCCTGCCCCTCTCCACAGCATTCAGAGATCATCCTTGCAATCACTCTCAGAGAACTGCACTGCTGGGATCTATACCATATACATGAACTCATACTCCAACACTTAGACAAATCATTCACACTCACACAGCATGAAACGTATTCATGAACACACACACACACACATGATATTATCCAAGAACAAACTAATTTATGAATAAAAAACCAAAAAATGTGATTCCATTTTTTTTTGTCTTCTCTCTTTTTAGGTGGTGGGGAGGGAGAGTGTTTGACTATTTTTGATGAAACCCTTCTCCTCCAGTTCCTGTTGTTCTGGGAAGCAGAGCAGCAGCATGTCAGAACGAGCCTGAAAGTGGGAAAAAAAAAAAAAAAAAAGGACAGTCAGTGTGAATGCCCTAAAGACAATGCGAAAAGCAGCAGGCGAAAAGCAGGAAAGAAGGGAACACAAACTACATCACCAGTATAGGACCAGTTCACTTCCAGTGGAAATCCAGATACATTCACTGGTGGATTGCTTCATGGAAGACGCAGATCATTTAGAAAGGCTGCAGCATGCTCTGGGTAATCAGAGCAAAAGAGATGTAAAAAAAAAAATCTCAGATACAAGGGACCACCAGTTATGAGCATGAATCAAGAATGGAAAGACAGATGACAATTTTCAAAGCCATTTACTTAGAGATTGCTGAAATTTGCTCTTTTCTGTTTGTCTGAAAGTCCATGCAGGTCTCCACATTGCATGTATTTAGCCAGGTTAAAAGGCTTTCCTAGCTGCCCGCACTTTTGGGAGGTGCAAACCTTGCACACCATTTGTACACCATTTCCCTTTGGAAAACCAATAGAATTTTGCAATCAGATGGGCTCTTCAAAATTGCTCCCGCAATTGCCCCTTGAGAGAAACCAAGAAAGATAAAAGACCTGGAGCATGGTCAGAGGAGAATCTGCTATAGCTTTCAGCGTTACGCGTTGCAGATCAGGAGAAAATGCAAGCAGATTTTCTGGGCCAAAATATGCTAGATCCAGAAGCTAGACCATTTGGTACTTGTTGCATTTTGCGGCTCCTGAAGATAAAACACTTAGGGGATAATTTTCCTTTAGAAGATAAGATTTGCCATACTGGGTCAGACCACAGATCCATCAAGCCCAGTATCCTGTTGCCAACAGTGGCCAATCCAGGTCACAAGTACCTGGCAGGATCCCAAGGGGTAGATAAATTCCAGGGCTGCTTATCCCAAGAATAAACAGTGGATTTCTGCAACTCTTCCTTAATAATTGTTAATGGACTTTTCCTCCAGGAACTTGTCCAAACCTTTTTTAAATGCAGCTACACTAATACCTTTCACCACATCCTCTGGCAACGAATTCCAGAAATTAATTTTGCATTGAGTAAAAAATTATTTTCTTTTATTAATTTTAAATGTCTCACCTAGTAACTTCATTGTGTGTCCTCTGGTCTTTGTACTCTTTGAAAGAGCATACAACCAATTAACCTTTATTCATTCTACTTCACTCATTATAGACCACTATCATATCTCCCTTCAGCCGTCTCTTCTCCAAGCTGAAGAATCCTAACCTCTTTAGCCTTTCCTCACAGAGGAATTGTTCCATCCCCTTTATCATTTTGTTTGTCCTTTTCTATACCTTATCTAATTCTGCTATATCTTTCTTGAGATGTGGTGACCAGAACTGCACACCATATTCAAGTTGAGGTTGCACCATGGAACAATATAGAGGCATTCTGATATTCTCTGTTTTATTCTCCATTCCTTTCCTAACAATTCCTAGCATTCCTTTTGCTTTCTTGGCTGCTGCTGCACACTGAGCAGAAGATTTCAACGTATTATCAACGATGACTCCTAGATCCTTTTTTTGAATGGTGACTCCTAATGTGGAACCTTGCATCGTTTAGCCATAATTTGGGTTACTCTTCCCTAAGTGCATCACTTTGCACTTGTTCACATTAAATTTTATTTGCCATTTGTTTGCCCAGTCTTCTGGTTTTGCAAGGTCCTCTTGCAATTTCTTACTATTCTCTTGTGATTTAACAACTTTGAATAATTTTGTGTCTTTGGGAAATCTGGTGACTTCACTCGTTGTTCCCGTTTCCAGGTCATTTATAAATATATTAAAAATCAGTGGTCCCGGAATAGATGCCTGGGGCCCTCCACTATTCACCTTTCTCCATTGGGAAGATTTACCATTTAGCCCTGCTCTCTGTTTTCTTTTAACCAGTTGGCAATCCACAATAGGACACTGCCCCCTATCCCATGACTTTCTAATTTCCTAAGAAGTCTCTCATGAGGGACTTTATCAAATGCTTTCTGGAAATCCAGATACATTATATCAACTGGCTTACCTTTATCCACATGTTTATGCCCTAAAAAATGTAACAAATTAGAGAGGCAAGACTTCCCTTGGCTAAAACCATATTGGCTTTGTCCAATGAATCTATGCCTATCTGTATGTTCAGCAATTTGTTCTTTATGATAGTTTCTACCATTTTGCTGCCAGACTCACTGATCTGTAGTTTCCTGGATCCCCCCTTGCTCCCTTTTTTTAAATTGATGTTACATTGGCAACTCTCCAGCCTTCAGGTACCATAGACGATTTTAATGATAGTTTATAAATTACTAATAGTGGCCGTTACCCCAGATGTTTAGGCCTCCAGGAGATGAACAGCAACTAAATATCTAATTTTCTATAAACATCTATTGTCATAAAAGAGGCTATTCAACTGCCGTTTGGCGTTTTTTGGAACACTCAAAAATTATTTGGCTGGGCACTAGATGGTTTACAGCAAAGGCCCCTAAACTATGGCCCATGGGCTGCTGCAAGTTTTAATGTCCTATTGTGCTTTCCCCTCCTCTCAACAGGAAACAAGAGATTAGGCATGGAGCAGGCAAGTTTATCCCCCCCCACTCTCCACCCCCATTGCACTTCCCTCCTCCTCACCCTTAGCCTTTAATAATATGTGCAGCCAGGACTAATGTCCCCTCCCCCCAGCTCTTCACAGGCTCATAGTATCAATAAATAACACTCATCAATCAGATTGGAGTTTAACAAGGCCGCAGCTTTATTAATAACATCCAACAACAAACACCAGAGCCAATTTATCAAGAACAATTATTTACCCACCCCAGGACCCATCTGCCACACCCCAGCACGAGTCCTCCGCAGACCACCAGACCTGCAATATCCAGCGGCCTACCGCCGCTAACCGGGACTCCCACCACAGCCCCCAGCAAGGGGTCCCTGCCATGTGGCTGACCTCAGTCACATGACATAAGCCAGTGACAAGGAGACCCGCCATCTAGCGGCTCCTTGCTCTAAACCCCGCCCCCAAATTAGTCATGGCTCTGGTACTCTGCCACAGGGAGAGGGCTGTGAGAATGCCTCCACACAGCCCGTTCACCCCCCACAATCAAGCTGTGGCCTACTCAATCTGCAATGCACAATCCAAGGACTCCTGTATCGAGTTCAGGAACAAATCCTTGCCCACATCTGAAAGGTGAATGCCGTCCCTACCATAAAGGCCCGGACAGACATCCCACGACCACACGTGAGCAACTTGAAACCCCCCCATACCGCCCCAACCACGCCCCAATTTGTTTAACAATTCTACTCTGGCCCCATCTTCTGTTATCCAAACAGCTAGGCCTTGTAATGATATCAGACCATAAAACGGTAGTATCTGGCAGCCACCGCAACAGCACAGCCAAATCCTTTTTTACTGCGTCCAGCAGTTCCCTGGAAGACCAATCGCTCAAGTCGTTGCCTCCCAGATGTATGACCAGAACTTCAGGATGCTGCCACTTGGACAACCAGGATCGAATCAGCGGGAGTAGTTGGTTCCACCTCATGCCTCGGAGACCAAGCCATCGCACCCTGACCCCATGTCGATCCAGACTCAGGTGCGGGCCGTATGGTCTCTTTTCGGCCCATCACTGCACCCAAACGATGTAAGAGTGACCGATAAGCCACACCCATCGTTCATGAGGCCATGAATCTGGAAAGACAAAGAGATTAACGCAGCAAGTATCCAACCAAATTAACATTTATTGTTTGCCAGGTCTCACATACGTGGCAAATGCTCTTGACTTCCAACAGCCGATGTGGCGAATAATGCCACTGGACAAGCCTGAATCGGCCGCGGAAGTCGCCGCCCCAATCCAAAAGAGTGGGTCCTAAAACGCCCCCCCCTCCCAAACCAAACACCGCTAATGCCTTCTGCAAAACCATTGAGAATTGATACTTAGTAAGTGTTGCGATTCTGCCCTGTTTGGGCAGCTTCTCCACCTTTTTCCCCTTTGAGTGTTTCCTTCGCGGCCCGGAGCCTCCAACGCACTTCTCATGCTGCAGGAGCCGCGCTACTGCAGCCCCTGCAGCCCAGAGGCTATCCCTGCTCTCCAACTCGCCACAAGAGCTGCGTTGCCACTCCCTAAGCGGCCTGGAAGCTGCCAGCACTCCCTTCATGCGGCTGGAGCCACGCTGTCACACCCGGCTCAGCCCGGAGGCCGTCCTTGCCATCACCTTGTGGCAGGAGCCGCGTTGCTAATTCCCTTGCGGCTGGGAAGCCGCCAACTGGCGTCCCCATGTGGCCCGGAGGCCACCATCTTACCTTGGGCCCTCCGGGGAAGAGGGCCTGCATCCCCGGTCTTTCCTGTGGCAGGAAGCCGCCTTTGGTCCATCCTTCGCAGCAGGGAAACCGCCGTCCATCCCGGGGCCTGCCCTGAGGCCTGCTTCTCCTTCTGCAGTCTTCAGCATCGCAGCAGGGAGCTGTCCGAGGTCCTGCATCCCCTGCTTCCTTCCTAAGGGGCGAAGCCGGCTCTCTTCTTCTTTTAAAGGGCCAGCGAGGGAGGAGGTCCACCAGTGATGTTATCAGGGAGTCGTCTTCTCTTCAGTATAAATAGGTCTTGTCTTCATTCCTTCCTTGCCTTCGCAAGGAGCCAGTCCTTAGGACTTCTCCTCATCAGCTTCTCAAGGCACTTTGTTCTTCGTTGGAATTCCATGTCTTTGTGATGTCCTCACACCATGTCTTCGTCTTCATCTTTGTATGGTCTCTAGTCTTGACCCTTCGTCAGTTCCTGTCATCCTCATGTCACCATTCCTCATCTCGGAAGTTCTGCTGATGTCCTATTCTTCGGACCTTCACTTCAAGATGTCCTCTGGGCAGCATAAGCCTCCAAGAAGATCCTGACTTTTATTTCTCCTAGCATCAGCATCCATACACCGAAGTCCCTGGACCCTGAGGGCTTCCTGAACCGGAATCCCAGTTTTAATCTTTTCTTCCCAATCCTGTCCGGATCTTTGGAGCCTCTTGCACCTGCCTCCACCTTGATATGAACTCTGCTTTTCCTGTCCTTGGCGACTGTGTCTTGTCTTAGCTGGCCGGACCAGTGCGTCTCGGTTCAGGCCTTGTTGGCGTGTTCATATCCTCTTCAAGCAACTGTATTGGGATACCTCAAGCGAGGTCCGCGACCTGCCTCGCTTGGTAGTTTAGGGCACGTGTATGCGTGGTCCGCAACCTGCCTTGCTTGGTAGCGTAGGGTGCGTGATGTGGCAGTACCACTGCAGATCTCCACGTCGGACTTCATATCCTGTGACTTCGTCTCAGTCCTCTGTTTATCCAAGGCTCATCTACCCTACAACTCTGCATCCCTTCGTTGGATTATCCTGAGTTTTGTTTCACCTCGTCTTCTTCTTTTTTCTCTCACCACTGTCCACCCTGTTGCAGTTGCTGCTCCGTGCGGCAGGTCTGAAAGGGCTTGCAGTAGTCGGAGGACCACTCATGAGACCAACATTGCGTTGTTTGGGTCTCTCTCTGCTGCGTACAGGTGTGGCTGTGGTTGGGGTCATCATTCTCCATCTTCAGCCATGTTGGGGCACCTCTCACCTGCCTCAGTGCTTGCTGGAGCTCCTCTGCGGCTGTATCAGGGCCCAGGGGCACACAAAACCACCAGAGATGGGATCGCTACCCGCGTTCCCACATCAGAAAGGGAGGATACGCAGGCATGAACAAAAATAGGGGTACCCCCTTCTGGTCGCACCCTTAAATAAGCTTGTGTGTTGGCCACCGGACAGGTAACCAGACCCGGGACACTGGCCAAGACCTGCCACACCCCCCCTTCCAGTCTTAGACCGATGAATTTTAAGGCATAACCTATCGCCTTTCAGGCGAACGTTTTCAACACGTTATGTTACCGACAGATTCCAGAGCGATCCACCAACTCACCCATCCGAAATGCCCCGAAAAAAGCCAACACAAAGGCCGCCCTGAATAGACATAATTTGAACGGAGAAAAACATATCCTCTGCAGGCATTCCCACAAATCCACCAGCATGTCATGGGTAATAGGTAACCTATCGTCAGTACTGTGTGGCAATCACCGCGACCATCCTGTCATCATATGCTTGACAAGAAAACTGTCTGAAGGGTTACCCCAACCATGAGCTTTAAAAAAGAAGGCCAACCCTGTAATGTGAGAGGCCACCAAGGATTTGGTTAAGCCTGCCTCCTTGGAGGACGCAATGTAACTAGTGAGTAGATCATCCGAAACCGGTCCCCAAGACCAACCGTGCTCAGTCAAGAATTGCACCACCTTGCAGCACCCACTCAAATAAGCTTTCCAGGTTGAGGGAGCCACTGATGACTTTAAAAGCTGCCAAACTTCGGGTCTCCAAAACTCCAAAGGAAATCTGGGATGACCGCGCCCTCCTTGTCCGCATTCGGGGCCAGATTCTGAAATTTCTCCCACTTAAAACGAGAGAGAGAGTCAGCTATTTTGTTATCCATTCCAGGAACATGTTTAGCAGAAACTAAAGAATTCAACTGTAAACATCACAAGACAAGTTCGCGCATCAGGTCAGCAATTAATACGCATTTAGCCGACAAATTATTGATAACCTGAACCTGAACCACTCCCAAGTTATCACACCAAAATAATACCTTTCTATTACGCAGCTGCTCGCCCCAAATTACCAAGGAGACCACAATCTGGAACAACTCTAAAAATAATGTTTTTTTTGACCCCCGCCGCTACCCAGGAGTCCGGCCACGGGGCTGACACCATGCATCTTTGCAATAAAGCCCAAAACCGATGCCCCCCGCCGCATCTGAAAATAACTCTAATTTGTGATTCGAGAGCAATTCCACTTGCCAGACCGATACACCATTAAAGTCTTCCAAGAATGTATTCCACACTCTAAGATCCTCTCGAATACGGCGTGTAACCCAAATGTGATAATGATGCTTCTTCACACCTGCCATTGCCACAGATAAGCATCACAAAAACACTCTGCCAATAGGAATCACCCGACAAGCGAAATTTAAGCTGCCCACCAGTGCCTGCATCTGCTGCAGCGTGAGTTTCTTAGCTTGCAGCGCCTCCGAGATGAGTAAATACAATTATTGTACCTTCACAGCAGGTAATTAGATACCATCGCTACGGAATCCAATTCAATCCCTAAAAATATCAAAGTAGTGGTAGGGCCCTTGCTTTGCCTGCAGCAATTGGAATTCCAAAACAACCGGCAATTGTAAAGAAGGAGTGCAAGAGTCTGGAACATGATTTAGAGTCCGAAGGACCAATAAATAGGAAATCATCCAAATAATGCACCACTCCATGAACGCCTGCATAACACTCAGTCACCCAATGGGTGAAGCAACTAAAAAGCTCAAAATACGTACAAGATACTGAACAACCCATGGCCATGCATTTGTCGAAGAAATATTGACCTCTGAACTGAAAGCCCAACAACGGAAAACTATCAGGATGGACCGGGAGAAGACGAAAAGTGGCCTCAATATCCACCTTGGCCAACAAATCCCCCGCACCACATCGCCTTAATAATTGAACAACCGAATCAAACGAGGCATAACACACTGAACAATATTCCCGAAGAATAAAATCATTGACCGAGGAACCAGCTAAAAAGACAAATTGTGAATGAAACGATATTTTCCAGCTTCCTTCTTTGGGATCACTGCCAATGGAGAAACAATCAAGTTTGCTAAAGGCGGTTCCCGAAAAGGCCCAGCTATCCTGCCCAGTTCTAACTCGTCCACCAGCTTCCAACAAACAACAGACTCCAACCGTCCAACTGATGAGGAATTAGAACTTGATCCTTCCAAACTACCCACATAAGGGATATGAAAACCATACGTAAAACTGTCACTTAATTTAAGTGCCGCCTGACACTTAGGGTACATATTTAACCAGGGAACCATACTCAACACTGAAATAGGGTAGGTGCTCTGTCAAGCGAAAAGTTACTTGGGAGCTGAGGACCTACCTGTACTCGGCTTGCGGGGACATTTTGTGACATGGTGTCCGGAAGCACAAGTTGAACAGATGTGTTTGCATTTGCAGTCTGGGAACAGATCGGTTGAAATGCCAACATAGTTTGAGTCTGGGAGCAGACTTAACTTGCCCAACACTGGCACCTTGCCCACGAAAGGGCCGGCTACCCTGGGAAGGGGTCCCCATGACTGCCTGTCCAGGAAGACTGGGAACAGAAGGACCGATAGGAAGAGCCTTATTCGTCATGGCTCACATCCTGAGTACCCCAACCCACAGTCCTATTGCCTGCCATTCTATCCCGAAAGCGCTCATCATAATTGAGCCATGCCCAACCTTCATAATCCTTATGAGCACTAATGATAGTGTCGGCATAAATCAACAATGGACCGTATTGGGAAGCATCAAAAAGCCCTATTACACTGGCCATTCTAGAAACGCCCGTACCCAATTGAGAATATTTTGGGGGATTTTTCGCTTCCCACCTACCGAATCAGATTTTTTACTCTTACTTTTTGAATGCTTATCTCGCCTACCTTCCAACAAACTAAATATGTCAATATATTTTCTTTTCCTGATTTGCTTCCTCCGGGAGTGGGAAACCTCCTCCCAAAGTTCTGTGAGAGCTACCAGTGCAGGCGTGCCTCTGTCCCCCACCTGGTGAGACTGACCCTGTGCACTCGCTAGGTCACTGGACGAGGAGAAGGAGGAAGGTCTGGACAAGGAACTGGAGTCAGAGGAGCTATACCTCCTATGTGAACCATGCCATTTGCGTTTTCTAGATCTACTGCCCTCTTTAATCCTACTCTCCTTAATTACCGAAACGGATTCCGAAATACCTCCATCCTTTACCGCACCGTGCACTGCTAATACCGCCACCTCTGAAGAGTCCGTTGCACTTACCCCTGTGGGGTTATTACCAGGCAACCCCAAACTAGTGCTCTGCCCAACCGCACCTGCTGATACTCCGGGAGATATAAACTCGTTAGCGGACAGAGACAAATTATTAGCATGAGAATTAGGAGACCTGAGGCCCTCAACCTCTACAGCATGAGAAATAGAATTAATTCTATTTACTAACTCACCAGGGGCAGCCAAGGACTGTGAAACCAGAGGGTCAGGGTAAAGAGCCGGGCCCACTATCGAAGAACTCTCAAGCCCAGTCCTCGTGCCATGGCCTGGATACGTGGATCTGGTGACGAGGCTCGCAGAAGCTTGCTGATTCCTCCAACTCTCGAGACTGGACGGGCCAGGTCTGTCACTGGTGTCCACTCCTACTCCCCTCCACACTCCAGGCTGTAAAACAGAAGACAATCCCACCGAAGGCCTCCCCGCCCACCCACTTGTACCCCCCAGAACTTGAGCTTGCCCTGAAACAACAAGACCAGGCCCACCCGCTGCCTGTGCAACTTGCGCAGCACCCATGATGACGCTGCCGAAACTGGAATTGCAGCCGAGATTGCAGACAGAACATTGCTAGCAGCTACACCTGGAACACTTCTGTATGAATCCAACCCAGCCTCAGATATCCAGGATTAACAAATCCAACAGACCCAACCCTGCGACAAATTAGCAGTTTGAGAGAAAACATCAGAAGGAGGAGGGGAAACAATAGAATTAATACGTGGCTTGAGACATCAGTAATGTGTCCGCCGGATGGGCGGACCAGCCAGAAAGTACCCGCACCCCAGACATTACCCCACTACTCGCATTGTACACCCTTCCCACTTCAGAAGGTGGAATTAAGAATATAAAACATTAGGATTAGCTGGGAGAAATAAACTGCCATCAAACGCAGGTAAAGGAGGAGGTGGGGGGGGGGGGGGGAACTGGAAGCAAAGAGGGGGAGACAGGAGGTAAAGAAACAGGGACCCTCCTGTCGACCAGCAAGTCCACCGGCAGAACAGAGCCAGGGACACGATTGCTCACAGAGCTCACAGGCACCGCCAGTGAAGAGCTTCTCACCCCTGCGGAGCTCAACTCACCGGCAAAACTAGGAACAGGGGGGAGGGCCGCGCGGGAGCTGAGAGCTGGCAGCCTGGACTCTTTTGCCACGAGCAGGCATATTAGAACTGCCCAGGAACACCCACAGGCCGAAAGAAGAGGGCGACCCGATCAGAAGGGAACGACCCGATTGCCAGCTGCACAAGCAGGAAAGAGGCGGAGTGACCGTGTACCGCCCCCTTTTATAAAAACATCCCCCCCCCCCCCACCCCATGATGCTACCATTTTTCCCTTGGTGCACCGGGGCCAGCCAACCCGACCCATGGATCTTCCAGGGGGCGGCCCCGAGGCACCAATCCGAATTGAATCGCCGGACGCAGAGCAGGTGCCAGAGGGGAAGGCCTAACCGTCCTACCTCGGCCCCCGCCCTCCCCACCACGCCCGATAACGCATGCCCGGTCGGAGGAGACAGCCTGGTGCCCACATTACCGCGGGCCTCCTAGGCTGCGCTCCTCCAGCCCTTCCAGAACACAAAAGATTGGGATGGATCAGGTAGACTAGGAGCCCTGCTGGAGCACAAAAAGGAGGCAAATGCACGCCGTTGTCATCCAGAAGCCAGGGAGCTATCACAGACAGAGGAATGAAGCAGGGCATGAAACAGCAAGGAGTAAGTAAGAGACACCACCGGAGGAGAAAGGAGGCAGTGGCAGAACGGAAGTAGGCATGGGTCTGCAGCCTACTGGGGAGAAAGGGGAAGAGAGAGAAAAGGACGCGCTGAGGGAGCGGGACCCTGGTGCACATGGGTAGAGTGAGATGCTGGACAGACAGGAGACCCAGGAAGAGGAAACAGGAGAAGTCGGATAAGGTGAAAGTAGAGGTGAGACTGAGAACAGGATGGTGAGATAATAAAAAGGCAGAACGTCAATGTAGAAAAAATTATTTTCAAGTAACATGAGAAAAATCATATAATCTGAATTTAAATGTTAAATTATTAAATAGTGGATGGATTTTTTTAAAAATAGCTTTTAAATTAATAAATATAATAGCTTACTTGTGCCACTGATACAGACTTCCTACTTCTGTCTTTTCACGAATGCTCATTTTGGTGCGGGTATTTTTTATTTTTCCTGCAGGGAAATAAGAGTGGCAAATGGATATGTCCCCCTCCCCCCCACCCCAATCCTGTTGCTGAAGTCAATAATCCAGATGTGGGCTATCAGGGACGTCCAAAAAAACCCTCAAAACTAGCAGCCCCATGGGAGGACAAAGTGCTAGCACAGCAGTTGCCGGGATAAGAGTTCCCATCCCATGGCTGGATGTGTCACGCCTGCAGACAGAAGGTCCCAGTAAGGTAGCACCGCTCATATTCTGGAAACTATATAAACACTCGTAACACTGTAATAGCAGAGCAACATTAGGAACATGACCCTGCAGAATTGCAGAGAATGAAGTCATTTTGATCACATGGGGACATTCCCAGAACAACTGATGATAAATCTTGTTGCCAGAAAACTAGGTAGAGTGGTAAAGGAGAAAAACACAAGAAAAGCATTGCTAATAGAAGTGTCTGTCCCAAGTAAGACGTATGGAGAGAGAGAAGAGCTGAGAGATGTAGTCAGAGCCCAGGAAAATGTGGCAGAAAGAGGCTGAAATGGGCCCACTTGTCTAAAGTGCCTCCAGCCTCCTCAAAAGGTTTCCAAGCGCACCTTGACAAGTTATCTGTATATTGCACATAGAACATTCACGATTATATATGTATAGGGCAGCAATTTTCATTAAGCAATGTTTTATTTCCTTCTGAAGATTCTTAATTCAAACTTATAAAACATAACTGTTACTTCAATATTTCACTTTTGCTACCTTTATATCACCAACAATACAGCCAGCTAATTTGTCAATTTGTCATTTGTCATCAATATCAAATACACTGCAAAGGGTCCAACCATACAGCACACGCACCAACCATACTCAATCATCCAAACATATATATTAAAAAAAACCTTTTTTATTCAATTCCCAACAGATCAAAACACACAATATATTCACAATATTACCTAAAAACACTATGGGGCGAATTTTAAAAGGTGCACACGCCAATTTAAAAACGTGCGCGTCGCCGTGCACATGTTAAAAATACAATATCTGTGCGCACGATTTTAAAATCGATGCGCACAAATGCAGGCGGGTGTCTGTCACGCGCGCAACGGGGGGAGGGGGATTTTTAGAAAATATGTGCGGCGATGCAGATAGGCCTTTCCCATTTCTCTCCCAGTCCACTCCAATTAAGGAGTGGACTGGGAGGGAACTTCCCTAACCCTATCCTTCCTCCCTCTTCCCCTCTCCTCCCTGACCCCGAAACTAATCCTAACAGTTTGGGTTTGGTTTTTTTTGTTACTTAACTTCTCCTCTGGAGCAGAATTAATCTCCCCAGCACGCACTGTCCCGGTCCGCCCCTTTGTTCAGGCCCGGCACTTCGCCACGAATGGGGGGGGATACATGATTGGGCCGAGCCCTTTAGAAAATGCACGCGGCGCACACAGGGCCTGCCCAGGCGCGTAACCCCCGACTTTTATACGCGCAGGGCTTTTAAAATTGGCTCGTATATTCCCACAATACATATTCTACAAATCTTTCCTTAACCACAGATCCGGTGACACTAAAAAAACGTTTTTAAGATGCATAATTCTTTTCAGAAAAAAATAATTGTAATGTTCTCTTATTAAATTTCAAAACTGAGGAAATAGGAGACCGGCCAAAAAAATTCATGAAAGGGGAATCCAGATTTGTTATTGTTTCCTCAATATCCACGTCCTTCATATAAGGATTTCCAACAGCAGTTAGAAGATATCATTGGCAAAATCATTTTACAGGGCATAGAAACACTTTAAACAATGCTTCTAAAGTGGATGGAGATTGTCCTATGAAGGATAGGTAATATTCTGAATATATTGTGTGTGTTGATCAGATGGGATTGAATAAAGAAGGGTTGTTTTTTTTTATACTTATGTTTGGATGATTGAGTATGGTTGGTGTGTGTGCTGTATGGTTGCAGTGTGTTTGATATTGATGGATGTGTTGTTTGGTAATATAAAGATAGCAAAAGTGAAATATTGAAGTAACAGTTATTTTTGTAAATTTGAATTATTTTAAGATAAGAATATTTAGAGGGAAATAAAAAAAAATTGTTTGAAAATTGCAGTTCTATATCTATATTGCAGCATATGAGCTCCAGAAGGAAGCTCTCTTCTGCACAGTGCAACTATTAACAAGAAATTGCACCCAGAAGTATAGAAATTTACTTTCTGGAATGTGCATATATGCACTCTGCAGACAGGTGTGGATCCCCTGTCAGAGTCCTCATGTCCTGAAAAAATAGTCTGGATCTAGGGATCCCCCCCACACACACACAGCGTAATCTCATAAGCTTTCTTTCCCATTGAAAAGTAGGTTAAAATCCACAGCAGCACACTGAAAATATTTTCTTTTGTTGATTATTCAAAGGCTTTGTCTGGTAATTTATGGAGCTACCTAACAATAACAGAGATGTGCAAATCCCTTCCTTCACCCTTTGCCCTGGTTAAATTTTGTCCGGGTAAGTAGTTACGCAGACAAATTGTACCCAGTTACAAAGGGGGGGGGGGGGGGGGCACTCCCAGACCTTAGTTTCAATTTGTCCAGGCTGCACTGATGGTCAGCGCTGCAGAACATAACCTAATCAGAAAAATGCCAGTCCTAACGTTGCCCGGATAATGTTACCTGGCTATATTCAGCGGAACACTTATCCAGATGTAATTCCACTGAATCTCCAAGGATAACTTTACCTGCATTACTCTCATGCTCACCAGCCCACTGAATTTTGACCTGTTTTTTTTATTAAATTTCATATGTTTTATTTAAAGCAATCAAATAAAAATTAGAAGGCAAATAAAAAAACAAACTGTCCTCTGACCACCAAACTTTAAAAATAAAAGCTGTGCCTCCCCCTGCACCCCCAGGCTGGGATCCTGTCACCCCCACCTCCATGCCACTTCTTAACCCATCCGGGAGTCTTCATATAGGCAGACACAATTCACCAACTGCTCCTGGCCCGCTGCTGCTGTTTCTCAAAAATGGTGCCAGTGACCGGAGGCTGCTGCTGCAGTAATGGTGGGACAGGAGGGAATGGTGATCGTTCCTGCCCAATCGAGGCCCACAAAGGAAGTAAGAAGAGGAGTAGGAGGACTCAGGAGGTGGGGCTAACTAAGGTGGCAACCGTCGCTGACGCCAATCTGGACATCGGTTGCAGTTCCTCGGTGCTGGAGAATGACTGGGCCGAGCTCCGAGGGAAACATCGTCGCCAGCACCGGCGTGTTTCATGTTCGGTGCAGGCACTGATACTGCACTGGCATCAATGTCCATTGAGCCAGTTGCGAAGTGGGCCCAGGTACACGAGTTTCTGTGCTCCTCTGCACCGGGGCGTTCCCCACTGACATCGGCGCCGGGTACTGAGCCACCATAAATTAATGTTTAAGTGCCAGTAACGCCTAGCCTGTCTCCCCTGTAGCTGCGCTACCCATATCAGCTTACAGGGTGGAACTGGACATTTACATCCCTCAGACTGCCTCAATGCCTCCCGGAATCTACTAACACCGAAGCCATTGATATTCGCACCATTGTGGCACCGCCTCGTTGTGACACATACCAACAACAGCCTAAGTCATCGCTGCCGACTCGTCCTTCTGAGCTTCATCACGAAGGGTGATGGGCACGCTAATCCTGTTTCGGCACAGATCCCATTGAGACTTGGTCACTAAAACAGGCCAGATGTTCTCGGAAGGTTCTAGGTCGTCACATCTTCCAAGAACCATCTGGGTGTCACATATTGCTATTTACCAGCTATGTTTCACACAATACCAAGGGAACCTCTCTGCCAGCAAAGCGGGATTGCTTCGAGATGTCCTCCCGTTGCCAGTAACGGGACTCTGTACTCGATGGTAACCTGGCTTCCGGCCTCAGATACGGCCCGAAGTCCAAGATAAACCAGCTGATCTGCCATGCAAAAGATCCAGCAGACAGTGCCTCAATTGCAAGACCACCGCGAGACCTATGACAGCTCTCTAACCTTTCTTGCACAGCAGAGAGGGATGCTAGAAAGACCTTTTATCGCTCACGTTCTCGCGTGAGACCAACAGATATCCAGATTACACCAGCTCCGCCAGTCGGGCAGGCTCCTGGATTTTTCAACCTTGCCAGACAACAGAGTGGCCATCCCACTGAGGACCAGGGCTCAGGGTACCGTTCCCCGGGTGCGACAAGGTGGAAGATTTTAATCCTGCTATTTCCTTCTTTCAACAGAAAGCAGGCGATCTCCGCCATCCTGCCCCTCAGAAATCTCAACAAATTTCTTCAGAAAGAGAAGTTCAGAATGGTGTTGCTCAGCACCATGCTTCCCTTTCTACAATAAGTGGGTTTCCTCTATCCTCTGGTCTTTCTATGTGCTTCATAGTGAGTCAACAACATTTTCTAAACTAAGTTCTGCCATTCGAACTAGCTTCAACAACTTGTGTATTTCACCAATTGCATAGCAGTGACTGCCGCTTTTCTACAAACAACAGCATTCTCGTCTTTCCTTACCTGGACGACTGCCTAATAAGGAGTCAATCCAAGCAAGGAGCTAAATTCTTTAAGACTCACTATAAATCTCCTAAATTTGGCTGGAATTTCTGATCAACTATCATAAATCCCATATGGAACAGTTCTGTGTACTACAGACGCAACGGACTTCCTGCTCAACAGCCGCACAGACATCTCTCAAATTCTTCACATCTCTGTGTGCATGCAACATAGCCTCAGCCCATCAATTCTTTCATTGCTGGGCCACATGGTTTCCACTATCCACGTCACTCCTATGGCCAGACTAGCCATGAAGAAAACTCAGTGGATTTTCATATTTCAGTAGCTCTAAGCAGTTCAACCGCTTTCGTCCCTGATCCGTATCACCGATCCAGTACCAAATCCTCAGATGATCTTGGCCACGGTCGCATCCATCTTGGGTTGAGGGGCTCATATCAATTCCCTCCCAAACCAAAATACTTCTACTCCGCTCCATGGAAAGCCTCAGATCAACTTCCTGGAGCGGCAAGCCATGCGTTATGCCCTTTATGCCTTCAAACACTGCCTGTCACACAAAAATTGTGGATACAGACAGACAACATGGTAGCAATGGGGTACTCAAACAGTGACACACAGGCTCTTATCTGCTCTGCCAGGAAGCCGTGCAGTTCTCGGCTTCATGCATCTCCGGGCCACTTATCTAACAGGCATACCGAACGTATTAGCAGACTATCTCAATTGATGTCTCCATCCTCACGAGTGGTCTCTGAATCCATGTGTAGCAAGCAAAATCTTCTAGCGCTGAGGTCAACCAAGCATCGACCTCTTGCGTCGAAATAAAACCACAGAGTGGACAGATTCTACTCCCTACACATGCATCAAAATGCGTTATCATGCACGCTTCTGCAACAAAGACCTCCTATTTGTATCTCTTCCGATACCGCACATAGCCAAAACTCTCGTGAAGCTGCAGCAGTACAGGTTTTCAATGATTCTCATAACCCCGTACTGACCTCGACAAGTATGCTTCCCCATACTTCTCAACCTATCACTCCAGGAACCAATTCGCCTGCCCACAGGTCAGTCTCATAACACAGACTCACTGATATTCTCAGGTACTTGTAGCTTCACGAAAACCTTCCACACGTAAATCTTGCCATTCGAAATGGGCAAGATTTACCAAATGGTGTGCACAAAAAGGTATTGGCTCCTTTTTCCTGCCCCACTCCATCTCTATTAGGCTACTGGATACCTTTCGGATTCTGGTCCCCAAACATCCTCCGCACGGGTACACCTCAGTTCCATCTCAGCGTACCACCAGGGAGTAGGGGATGCCCTGTTAATGGCGCAACCCCTTATGAGTTGGCTTATCATGGGTTTGCTACAACTTAAGCCTCCTCTACGATCACCGATTATGGAATGGGGCCTAAATGTAGTGCTTACAAGGCTCAGACGTTCCCCATTCAAGCCTTTGCATTCCTATAACATTTTCTAACATGGAAAATTATTTTCCTCATAGCCATCACCTCTGCTACAAGGGTCAGTGAGTTACAAGCCCTTACCCGACACTAGGTTCCTCTGTGACCGAGTGGTCCTCTGTACTCACCCTAAATTCCTTCTTAAGGTGGACACAGTCTCTCTGTTCAGTCTATAGTCTGCCCACTCTTCCCAAAGCCTCTCTCTCACCAAGGCGGGAGGGCTTTGCACACCTTGGACTGTATGCGTGCCCTTGCATTCTACCTAGACCACACTGCACTCCATAGGAAATCCACCTAGCTCTTTCCTTCTTTGACAAAGGCAAGCTGCGAGTTCCAGTGGGTAAACAAACTCTCTCCAACTGACTAGCAGCCTGTATGGAATTCTGCTATGATGCAGCAGGCCTTCCTCTCTATGGGTGAGTGCAGGCACATTCTGTAAGGGCCAGGGCAACATTGGTAGCACACTATCATTCAGTACCAATTGCCGACATTTCCTAGGCTGCGACATGGAGCTCTTTTCACACACTCGCAGCCCTCTACTGCTTATATATGGAAGTCCGTCAAGACTCTGTCTTTGGCCAAGCTGTCTTGGCAAACTTGTTCAAGTATAATCCCCAATTCCTTCCACAACCACCTGCTGTGATTTCAGGCTGCCTCATCATTGCCAATAGCACCCCAATTATTGTGCCTGTGCACAAAGTTGTCTGCTATTGGCCTGTTGTAATGTGAGTCAGCCTATAGCTTGCTAATCACCTATATATGAGGACTACCAACCTGCTTGGCCTGGGAAAAGCAGAGTTGCTTACCTGTAACAGGTGTTCTCCAAGGACAGCAGGATGTAGTCCTCACGAAAACCACCCGCCACCCTGCAGAGTTGGGTCCGCATACGTTTTATTATTTTATTTTATTTTTTGCTCGCACTTTTTGCTACAAACGAGACTGAAGGGAGACCCCTGTGGACACAGGGATCATGGCATGCTGGGATTGCTCAGTGCACTCAGTGTGCCAGTGCCAGTCAAAGTTTCTAGAAACTTTGACAGAAAAGTTTTCCGTGATAGGGCTCCGTTTAATGACGTCACCCATATGTGAGGACTATATCCTGCTGTCCTGGGAAAACACCTGTTACAGGTAAGCAACTTGCTGTTTGTTTACCTATATACAAGTAATTAGGGGTGTGCACATAAAAAATGTTCCTTTTAGTTTTTGTAGCAACCTACTATAAATCAGGTTCCTGCTCCCATGAACTTATCATGTGTTGAAGCCTTACAATGTGGACCGAGTTGCCTCTGGATCTGAGTAAAGTGTTTGGAACTGTCAAAAAGGGGTTTTCAACCCTGCAGAGACTGCAAGCCACCGCAGCTAAGGTGAAGAAATATAAAAATCAGTCAAAAACCCCTATTTGCTCTACTGTGAATGACAAATTTTCTGCAAGAACCAGCATCCAGTATTCACAGTGTTAAGTTGGGAAAAGGGCTGTACTGTTTATCCTACCCAGAGAGCAGCGCTAAATAGCAAGCAGAGGAGGAAGCCAAAGGAATATTGGGAGACCATTTGAAGAAGAAAAAGCACAATTTGGCTGGCTCTATTTGTGTGTGAGGGGAGGGTTTGACCAGGATGTCGTTCCAGGAGTCAGAAATAGGGATACTTCTGGTAGCCCTGCAATCAGTTCTTTTCCTGAAGAGCTATTCATCAAGAGGGAGAGTCAGAAGTCTGCACTCTTAGGAAATAGAGAGACAGACAGCTGTTCTTGTTCACAGCTAAGTTACATGTAAAATCCCAACAAGAGACAGAGGAGCCAGGAGCTGAGAGATTTCCTTTCCAGAGATATCTAGGCCTATGAGCACATGGCTGCATCACCCTCCTAAGAGGCTGAGTTAAGTAATCTAAAATTTGCACAAAGAATATTTTCACAGAGAAGAGAGGTTTATTTCCTTGCCTTTTGTCATAAATTCAGTATCTCATCTTAACTGCTTCAGCCTTTCAGCAGATGCCAAGCATAAACCCTTGCTGGTAGACACAGTCACATAAGATAGGGCTGGACAGAGAAGCTGATGGACCATGGTCTTTCTATAAGAGACCAAAACCAGGCCAGCTTTCTGTTTAGTACCAAGTAAACCATTTGGGGAAGTTCCCCAGGAGAGAGAGACCTTTCACACACTTCAGTGCTCATCCATTTGGTTTGTCATCTAGTCAGCTCCACCATCATTTTCTTGCTTTTCTTTTTCCGCACAATTGTGTGTTTGGGACAGGGTGCACCCTGATATAAAATAAGAAAACTGCAAGTTATATTATACTTCACTACTGTGCTTTTCCGATTTAATGTTCTGGTTGGATTTACTGTCTTTTTACACAATATTAGTAAAAGTGTTAATTACTGGTTTATTCTGGTGTGATAATTTCATCTGGTCTGTAGTGCCACAAGTGAGAGGTTGTTTGGGAAGGGCACAGAATTGTGGTATCGGGGTAGCCAGGACCCTGTCTCATCCCCCACTCAGGCTACAAACCCAAAGATAAACCATAATAGTAAATATAATTTCTCATGCGGTACTCCCCACCCCAAGCATGGGGTAATTCATAGTCTGGACCAAAGGGGAGGCCACGTTTTGTTTTTTTTACTCAAAACAAACTTTAAAAACTCTAAAACACAAAAGGAAATGAAAGGAATCTCTTCTCATGCCCGCCAAGGCCCTACCCCAAATCCCAGGACCCTTTACCTATCCCCAAATCATCTCTTATTCCTCTGTGGATCCATGGGTCTTCAGGGGCAGAAGAGATGTCTAGTTGCTTCTGTTCCAATGTTCCAAAATGGCTGCCAGGCAACCCAAGGCCGCCATCCAATATAATGGTGCCAGCCTCAGGCTGATCAGCAGCCATTTTTGGAAATCCAGAGCAGTAGGACAGGAGTAACTGGGGAAGCTTACATGTATGTAAATAGTATGGTTTCCTTCATCCCTATTCACAGCAGTGTCAGCCGGAAGTGTGCAGGACATCTTACCCTAGAGCAGAGCTTTCCAAAGTGTGTGTCGCGACACTTTGGTGTGTCGCCTGAGGTGTGCCGGTGTGCCGCGCAAGCCCGGTGCACGTGACACACCGGCAAGTGGGAGCCAATGCGGCCGCCGGTGGAGCTCATCCCACTGGCGGCTGAGCAGCGAAGAATCGTTGTGCTGTGTGCCGCAGACACACAGCCGGAAGATCGGTAAGGCCGTGGTGAGTTCACGTCACCACGGCCCGAAGAAAAAGGGCACGTCTAAACGTGCAGGTGCTCCGCCTCCTTCCTGCCCACGCGGCCCCGGAAGAAAAATGTTGCCGGAGCCGCACGGGCAGGAAGGAGATGAAGCAGCCGCGTGCAGAAGAGGAGCCGCGTTGTTGCAGCGGGCGAGAAGAGGCCCGGTAGCAGGGCCCCCACCGCGGATTGGATCGGCCCGAGAAGATCAGGGCCGCTGCAGAGCCGATCCTGCAGCGACCCGTGAAGAGGAGGCCCAGAGGTAAGAGAGAGGCTGAGGGCCCATAGAGTGCGTGTATTAGCTGAGTTGAGAGATTGGGTGCCTGTATGAGCTGAGCTGAGTTGAGAGATTGGGTGCCTATATGAGCTGAATTGAGAGATTGTGTGCGTGTATGAGATGAGTTGAGAGATTGGGTGCCTGTGTGAGTTGAGAGATTGGGTGTGGGAATGAGGATCTCAATGTTTGCAGAGACAGCATGTGAGAGCCTGTGTGTGTGTGAGAGAGAGACAGCATGTGACAGTGAGAGCCTGTGCATGAGCAAGACAGCATGTGGGAGTGAGAGAGAGCCTGGGTGTGTGAGAGTCAGACAGCATGTGCAAGAGAGAGACTGTGTATGAATGATTGTATGAGAGAGAGAGCATGTGAGAGCCTGTGTGTGTGAGAGAGAGAGAGAAAGCATGTGAGAATGAGAACCTGACTGTATGTTTGAGGGAAGAAGATAGATGGAGAGAAAAGAAATAGAAAAAAAGACAATATGAAATGAATTGGCAAAAAAAAATAAGAAAGGGGAGGTGGAACAAAAAAGCCTGGGACCAACCAATTAGAAAACTAAGATCAGACAGCAAAGGTAAAAAAAAAAAAGAAATAAATTACTTTTTACTGATTGGCACATGTAATCTTTGTTAATGTCGAGTAGCACTTTCTCTATGCGGATCTCACAATGTACGAGATCAACATGGAGGAACTGGAAACCCACAGGGCCTGCACAGAGGAGGCAGCAGAATGGGCTTCAGTGCCAATAGCAGCAATCAGCGCCTCCCCAATAGCCATGCGGCATCAGTGGCAGCAGAGGAATGAGAGAGGCTCCGAGGTTGCTGGCATAAGAAAGAGAGGGGGTCTGCCTTTAGTGTGTGCATGTGTATGAATGGGTGCCTGCCTGGGGGTGTATGTGTGTGAATGGATGGGTGCCTGCCTGGGGGATGGTGAGGGAGTGGTGTGAAAATGAATGGGAGCCTGCCTGGGGGTCAGTTTTAGTGTGTGAGAATGACTGGGAGCTTGCCTGGGTGTGTGTGTTTGTGTGAGAATGATTGGGAACTTGCCTGGGTGTGTGTGTTTGTGTGTATGTGAGGGAGCCAGAGAGAGTGTGTATGAGAAAATCCAGGGGAGTAAGAGTTTGTGTGTGGGGTGTGTGTGGAGGGGGAGAGAGTGTCTTAGAGCCTGAGAGTGTGTCAGTGTCTGTGAGAGCGAGAGGTTATGGTGGGTATAAGAGCATGAATGTGTATGTATGTGACAGTGTATGTGTGAGAGAGAATGGACATGTGAGTCTGTGTGAGAGAGGATAACCTCTGGGAAATTGTAAAAAATGTATATGATTTTAATTAATAGAAATTCTATTTATCAGTAGTTTTAAAATATTCTTTTATTAGTATGGTTTTACTATTATAACTGATGCTTTATGTTTCTTGATTTTGTTTGTTTTATGAGGAATGGTGGTTCTGTTTTTCCATTGTTAATACACAGAGTCTGGCTTCTTGGAGTTTCCATTTCAGTTTTTGTCTAATTTGTGCTCCTTTATTTTGTATTCTGTATTTGGTGAGGGTCTGTCTCTGCTCTGTGTGTGTGACCATGATGAGAGATTCTGCTAGCATAGGGATCTATAGCAATCGGGTTTGTTTTGTTTCCTCAGTAGGTGGTGTATTGGTATTCTAGGACCCAGTGTAATATTTACCCATGCTTTTTCACAGGTAGGGTTATTGTTGTTTGAGTCCTTGGTGTTATTACTGTTATGTTATGATGGGATTGCAGTATAGATTTTGAGTGTCTTTTTTGCGAGGTTTTATTTTAGTTCACAATGTGCCTGGCAGTGGAAGGTGTTTGTGCTGCTGTTACTGTGAGGTGACACCAGCATTTGAAAATATCTTTTACTATGATGAGCTGTAAGGGAAACATCCAAGCTCCATTGTTTGGGGGAATTTCAGTGGATGCACAGAGTTACAGAACTGGAGGTGCAGGATTTATATTGACATTCTGTCCCTTCCTATAAATTCCAGATTTCACTCTCATAGCCATATAGAATTAGTTGAATGAGGCTATCGAATAATCATATACAGGTCGATCCAGTAAGGCCGCGGTAGAAACAGTGCGGCAGTGTCAGGCGCACCCTTCCTCCCCGCACCCACAGTTCTCTTCACTAACTCCCCGATACTCTCCTCTAATCGCATGCAAATGCATGCCGCGGCTTTAAAGCAGTAGGGAAGGGTTATGGCCGCGTAACCCATTTTACTGTATAGGCGCTTAATACAGCGCCTATACAGTAACCAGGGTGCGACGGTACCTGTCATTTCAAATGTCATTTCAAATGGCATTTGGAATGACAGAAACCAGGAAGTGTAAAAAACACGAAAAGTCTTGTTGCTTCGTCGCTGTGTCTCTCCTCCCGGAGCAGGGCGCGAAAGCAGCCTTGCTCCGGGAGGAGGTGAGGCACAGCGGCGAAGACAGACGGGAGAGGAGAAAAAGCAGAGCCGAGCAAAGCAAAAGCGTGCAGCAAGCCGGCGAAATAGACCTGCGAGCAGAGGCAATAGCAGCGGTTCGGTAAGCCTGGCACCCTCCTTGATGTAGTACGTCCCGGATGCCCCCCCCTCCCCAGCGCGCCCGCCACTACCCCTTTCATCAGCTGCATCAACTGCGACCCGGCAGTCCCGTGAGGCCTACACATAAAAAAAATCCCTGGCTCCCGCGCCCCCGCACTGGCCCGCCGACTCTACCCCCCCGATCGGGCAGATAGGCGGCGGCGACGAAAACCAAAGCAATTTTTTTTTTTTTTTCAAAAAGCGACATCACACATTGCATAAAATAATTTCTCCAGCCTTAAAGCGACTTACTTTTGGGATCTGTCAAGATCTCAAAAGTAAGTCGCAAAAGTAACTTACTTTTCTGAAGCCATCAGGAACATGATCTTAGCTCCTCCGGACAAAGACGAAGATGGCTGCCTGCACGGGGGAAAGCGTGCAATTGGCCGCTGAAGACGCTTTCCCCGTGCAGGCGGCCATCTTCGTCTTCATCCGGAGGAGCTAAGATCATGTTCCTGATGGCTTCAGAAAAGTAAGTTACTTTTGCGACTTACTTTTGGGATCTTGACAGATCCCAAAAGTAAGTCGCTTTAAGGCTGGAGAAATTATTTTATGCAATGTGTGATGTCGCTTTTTGAAAAAAAAAAAAAATTGCTTTGGTTTTCGTCGCCGCCGCCTATCTGCCCGATCGGGGGGTAGAGTCGGCGGGCCAGTGCGGGGGCGCGGGAGCCGGGGATTTTTTTTTTTTGTAGGCCTCACGGGACTGCCGGGTCGCAGTTGATGCAGCTGATGAAAGGGGTAGTGGCGGGCGCGCTGGGGAGGGGGGGGGCATCCGGGACGTACTACATCAAGGAGGGTGCCAGGCTTACCGAACCGCTGCTATTGCCTCTGCTCGCAGGTCTATTTCGCCGGCTTGCTGCACGCTTTTGCTTTGCTCGGCTCTGCTTTTTCTCCTCTCCCGTCTGTCTTCGCCGCTGTGCCTCACCTCCTCCGGGTCGCAGTGGTAGCATGGCGCTGTGAGGGGGGCGAAAGGGTATATACCCATGAACGGATTTGAGTGGGAGCGCTCTGTGAAGCGGGACATACCCGTGAGGGGCATAATGGGTGGATGCAGCTGATGAAAGGGGTAGTGGCGGGCACGCTGGGGAGGGGGGGGGGGCATCCGGGACGTACTACATCAAGGAAGGTGCCAGGCTTATTGTTTTATTGTGTTTGAGTATCTTAAGCGGTGTCGATGGATTTGTTACACAGTCCTAACTCCTACTAGGGGGAGGCGGTAAACTAACAGGTTAAGGCCGCGGCAAAACAGCACGTTCCTAAGGAGATAATATCAGTGCCCGTTACAGTATCGGAGGGGAATAGCTAATTCCTTCATTATACAGCTTTTTCGTTCATTTACATGCTGGGTGCGGAAAGGGTTAGGTGTTTATTTTAGGAAGCGCTAAGGACGCGTGAAACTGGAGACTGTATGGCTGGATGGCCTTACTCGTCTGTATTGTGCGCTCCCAGCACGTTACAGACGGGCAATCTTTAACTGCACGTTACTGGATCGACCTGATAGTGTGAAACTGGCCAGCTTTTTAAAATTATGCAGAAGACCCTTTGGACTTTTTTATTAACACCAAATATTCAAAAGCTGTGTTCATCCCATCAAGCTCATATATCTCATTAAAGAGGTAAATTGAATAACACAATAACTTTGTTTTATTATTGTTACTCATAAATTATAATAATAACATTAATCTTGGAATATTATATATTTTTAATATAAACGAAAGGTTTTCACAAGATATGTTGTGTTGTGAAACATTTTATTATGTATATATTTAAGGAAACATACATAAATTGTCGAAATACATTTCGTTCATTTAACCTTTAACCTCCGGTTTGCTTGTAGACTAATTACTGTGTCCCGAAATTATGTTTGTCTAAAAAGTGTGTCACCAACATGAAAAGTTTGGAAAGCTCTGCCCTAGAGGGTACTTTCCCAATGTGTGCAATAAATGTGCTATAAGTGGCAAGATGCTGGGGGGCATGGGATATATGAAAACAGAGCATCCTCTGCTATGGCCTGACTGCTGGGAATGCAATGATGAGGCCTTGTAAATGGCTGATGAGGCTTCATTGTCCTTAGCCTTGTTTCGCTCTGTTGTTCCCTCTTGTTTTCCTCTGTTGATGGTTGAAATGGGTTTCTGAGTCTCTTGCAGGACTTTTAGCCTCTTTGATTCTATGCCATCCGTAACATGTAGTGCCATCTCTTCACCAATTTGACATGGCCTATTATTTCAATATGATTTTCTACCCTGGCATCTGTGTCCCATTGATTATCTTCCTTCCATCAGGTCTCTGAGATGTCTATTTTTCATTCCAACTTCCCTGAGTTATTTTTTAGATTTCTGGCATTCACAGTCAGATAATTAAGTATGATTTTGAATTGTATTCACAACCTGCCTAACAGCTGAAAAGAGTAGTTTGAAATAAGTTCTCTGTTATTTATTTAAATGCACCTAGGTTACTTCTGCCTATCACATTCATAACCTATCAGGATAGTCTGGCTTTCCCATCATGCCAGTGTCCTTTGAAGATTCCTCATTCCAAACCATGTGCTCCTGAGTGACTGTTGGCTTCCTCCCATGATTTAGTTTAAAAACTTCTCTATCCCCTTTTTAAATGTTAGTGCTAGCTGCTAGGTTCTACTCTAGTTAAGGTAGAGCCCATACTTCAGAAAAGCATATGGTAAAACATTTGTTTCTTTGGTTTTGTTATAGTTTTATAGTGCATGCACTGTCATGTAAGATAAGTAGAATATAAATGTTATCTTTAAGCTCAACTTTGCACTTAAGGCAATTGCCACGCTAAATTAGCCCACTTGAAAGGTAATTAGGCCAATGTTCTCCCCCTCTATAGTATTTTACAAGTCCAGGGGGTCTGCCTTTGGTGGATGACAAATAAAACCCCAAAAGTCTCACAGATGTCTCCGTGAGATATGATGGCAGAAAACGGATAAGATTCACTAATTGGCCAAAAGTCTTTCAAGGGGTATTGACAAGAACAGCTGCTTCTCGGTTATGGAGCAGACCATACCGAGTACCTGAAACTCAGTTTAGCTTGCAGGTTTACTGCAGCAAAGTTCTGTTAACTTGGCAGAGTTTGGGGAATCCATGGAAAAGGCTATGGTGGAAAAGCCCTTAGCAAAGGCTCTTTCATTAAGTGTCACCAGGAAAATGTCCATTCAGATAATATTAGATATCCAAGTCCATCTGGGTAACTCAGAGTCTCTCTTGCACATTCAGTTCCATAAGATTCCAATGTTGATCCGGATTTGATATTGCCACCTCCTGTGGACGTGGGATTGGCCATCTGGGTCCCGATGCATAGGAATATTTTCATATGCTCATTAGTCTACCAGCAAAACAAGGGTTAAAATAATACCCATTTCATAGCTGGTCTCAGCTGGATACAAAGTTTTACCAAGGACATATTCTCAGTTCTGGTCCAAGGTTCTCATCTTATTTGGGAGGTGATGACAACTCTTTGATACGAAGAAACAAACAGTCTTTTCTTCTCTCTGTGAGAAAGTCTCATATTCAGTTGCCAAAAATCATCACATGGCTGCAAACTCCATGTCTGCACTGCTTTAGGCCTGCACCTTTTACTCAGTCTGTGTGCATTACAGTAGACCTCAAAAGTTCAGGTTGCATATCCTGTTTGGGGTCAGTGGCATTACCCTAGTTATCTACATGTACCACAACAGCCAGCTACTCCCTAACTGGCCCAGCCCAAATGCCTTATTATCGTTTTTAGAGTGCTCATGGGCATATCCCTGTATATTGGTAATAAGTATTTAGGTACAGTAAGTCCCTGCCACGAAGAGCTTACAATCTAAGCATTTTCCCCATAGACACAGAATGGGAGAAAAGCCTTAGTAAATCAGGCTCTAAGCGAGTTTCTGAGGCAATGGGAAATAAAGTGACTTGCCCAATCTTGCAAAAAATGTCAGAATTGGAATTTGAATCCTAATCCCCCCGGTTCTTAGCCCCCTCCTCCATCACTATAGCTTCCTGCACAGCATCTGCTCATTGTGAATAAAACGTTTTGGTTTTTTTTTAATTCAGCTGCCTTCCTGAATGGCTATTTGCCTCGGGGTTCAAATAGAGTGAATCAAGCCCAAAGATTTTTTTTGGATTATTTTTATGAATATAAACGTGAGATTTTTTAAATTCTCGGGTGAGTTCACAATTAAAGCTGATAACTGAGCTGGCCCTACAGCTTGGCCATAACGCGGTGGTGCAGGAAACTCAGCTTTAAATCTTCTGTGGAGACAGGGCCTGTGTTAAACACACCAGGACCTAGGGCAAAAACAAACAAAATGGCTTTGGCGATATCACACGCCCTGAAGTTCTGCTTGACAGGGGCCTCAAACAACTGTCCTGCTTTCCCCCCACCCCAAAACCAGTGCAGTGGGGCCAGCCAGTGGGGAGAGGCAGGATGTGGAAGTGCTGGGCTGGAGCACCGAGGGTGGGAAGGCAGGCAGCTACTGCTACTCTGTGCGATGGATAAATGCTGTCACTCGCACTGGAACAAAATCCGCTCACCCACGCTGGTGTGCTGGCAGCCAAAACAGAAAAACTGCAAAAGCAAAAAGCTACATCCAGTCGTGACCGCAGCAAGTTAAAACAGCAGGCAGAGATGAGGTGAAAACATCTTTCTTGCATTTATTAGCAAACCTCAGGAGAGCGTGCTGAACCCCATGCACTTCACCCAATGCAAATGCAGCACCAAATTAAAAGAAAGCTTCATGCAGTTAGAAAGACCGGGTGTGAAATGAACTATTTGTAAGCTCCCTAAAGAATACATAGAGGCACGAGCTTCATTTAATGTTATCAGAAGACAGGAAAAAGGCTTTAATGAAACTGGGATATTCAGTACGTTGGTAAAAGTACAGACTGGTGAGCCTGATATCAGTGCTGGGAAAAATGGTAGAAGCTATGTTTAAAAAGAAACTTATTGACAGCATACATAGACAAGCTTTAATGGGGGAAAGTCAACATGGTTTTTGCAAAATGAAGTCTTGCCTTACCAATTTACTAGATATTTAAGGACCTTCATTTTCAGTTTTTATTTTAACTTTCCGCAGAATTTATCAGTGTGTTTGTTTATTGCAACTAGATCAAATATGATGTTTGCTTTTTCCACTGATTTTGCCTGTTTTGGATCTTCTTGTAATAAACACTAAAAAATGTCCTGGGTAAAATAAGATAAAAGCTGAAAACAAAGGCCTCTGTAGATATTTTTGTAGGTGTAAATAAACATGCGGACGAAGGGGAGGCAGCTGATGTAGCGTACTGGGATTTTCAGAAGGCATTGAACAAAGTGCCTCATGAGAGAGACTCCTCAGGACATTGGGAGGTAATAGGATCGGAGGATTGATAAATGGATAAAAGAGAGGAAAAGGAGGATAGGACTACATGGTCCCTTTTCCAGATGGAGAAAGGTTGTTAGTGGAATGCCCCGGGGGTCTGTACTGGGACCTGTGCTATTTAACGTGCTCATAAATGATCTGCATGCAGAAAGGAACAATGAGTGTGGTGACCAAATTTGCAGATGACAGAAAAGTGATTTAGCCGTTAAAACAGCAGCGGAATTGTGAGGAACTGCAGAGGGACCTCGTGAGACCAAGACCGGACTTCTAAACGGCAGCTGAAATTTAATGAGAACAAGTGCAAAGTAATGCACGCAGGGAAAAATATTCTCAACTCCAAGAATACGATGCAGGGTTCTGAATGAGGCATCATCAGCCAGGAAAGGGACCCTGGAGTTTTTGTGGACCATTCCTTAATCTTCGGCACAGTGTGCAGGGGCGGTCAAAAAGGCAAACGGAAGTTAGAAATGATTTGGAGAGGCACAGGAAACAAAACTGAGATTATCATAATGCCTTTGATTAGAACCATGGTGCGACCCACACCTTGTGTACTGCCTGCAGTTCTGGTCGCTCCATCTCACAAAAAGACACAGAAGACATAGAAAAGGTACAGAGAAGGGCAACAAAAATGATAAAGGAG
This sequence comes from Rhinatrema bivittatum, assembly GCF_901001135.1. Classification (NCBI taxonomy): domain Eukaryota; kingdom Metazoa; phylum Chordata; class Amphibia; order Gymnophiona; family Rhinatrematidae; genus Rhinatrema; species Rhinatrema bivittatum. Next base: position 53,077,782 of record NC_042617.1, read on the forward strand.
ATGGAAAAGCTCCCTTAAGGAGACAGGCTAAACACATTAGGGCTCTTTAGCTTGGAAACGAGACGACCGAGAGGGGATATGACTGAGATTGATATCATGAGTGGATGGAACAGGTGAATAGGGAATGGTTATTTACCATTTCAAATAAGGACTAGGACCAAGGGACACGCCATGAAATTAGCAATAGGCAGAAATAAAACAAATCGTAGGAGACACTTTTCACTGGGCACACAACAAAGCTATGGAATCCGTTGCCAGAAGATATGGTCAAGGCAACTAACATGGAGGGTGGTGGGTTGGGGGTAGACTTGGGAAAGAGATACCAGAAATAGATCAACTATTGGGGATCTGATGGGTATTTGTGACCCGGACTGGCCCCTGTCAGAGACAGGGGCCAGTCCAGCAAGGTTGGATGTGGGTGTGGGGGAGTGTATGAGGTGGGTGTGGAGGTACCGTAAATATATTTGGGGGGGGGGGGGGATGCATAGCATTTAGATTGTATACGCCTGATCCTATTTATATGTAGAACCCTGACATGGTTATATATAACTTTTGTTCCCATGTTATACTGACTTACAATGTATGTTACTAAGTCCTTTATTGTGTTTTCATTTTGCTATGCAAATACATAAAGAGAATTTAAAAATTAAAAACAGCTTAATTCACAGCACTGAAAACAGAAACACTAAATGTAATGCAATAATAAACCATAAAAACAAAGGCCAGAAAGATGTTTGGGTGCATAGGGAGAGGAATGTTCAGCAGAAGAAGGGAGGTGATATTGCCCCTGTGTAGGTCCCTGGTGAGACCTCACTTGGAATATTGTGCACAGTTCTGGAGACCCCACCTTCAAAAGGATAGAAACAGGATGGAGTCGGGCCAGAGGGTGGCTACTGAAATGGTCAGCGACCTTCATTCTAAAGCATATGGGGATAGACTTGAAGATCCAAGCACGTAGGAGCTGATGCAGTAAAACGCACGTTAAAAGCGGGCTCTCGTATTCAGTGCCCATTTCCCTAAGGCGCGCACAGCCACGTCTCCTGGACGCCCGATGCATTAAAAAGGACGCGCTAGGGAAGAATTATGCGTCCCCTAGCGCTCAAATGCATCGGGCGGCCAGGAGACGTGGCTGTGCACCGACTGCAACAGCAATAGGTGTTTTAAAAATAAAGGTAGGAATCACCCAGGACACTATTTTATTTTTTTTAATTTCTCGAGCCCTTGACTCACAGATTGATTTAATGTGAGCTCCGGGACAGGAGTTAAATTTGCCGCATTAAAAAGTGTGCATTGGGCACCCAGCGATTTTCTGCATCAGGGGTAATAGCTAATAGCCTCATCTACATGGAATTTACACCTGACGAATGCTGTTGGCTATGCGTTTGTTTGGGCGTACTAATCTCCTTATTGCATCGGGTGCTAGTCTAGCGCGTCCAACTGCACGTAAGCCTGTGCGCTAGGCTGAGCACACTTTATTGCATCGGCCTGGTATACTTTATAGGAAAGGAGAGATACGGGAGACATTTAAAGACCTCAGAGGCATACATACACAGGAGGTGGGACTCTTTCAGTGGAAAGGACACTGGAAGAAGGGGTAGACTGAGGAATAATCTAAGGAAATATTTCTTTATAGGCGAGGTGATGGAGACAAGGACAGTATCTGAATTTAAGCACCAGGATTCCTTCCAGATTCGGCATTCATGGATCCTAAAGCCAGCCACTCAGTGTCACTGTTGCACAATGACCAATTCCTTTCCCCTGTGAGAGATGTGAGCGCTTCCTCCGCGGCATTCCCAGATTCAATTGATCTGGGGAGCAAAAAGATCTGAGTCAGGCATCAATCCCAAATCCCTCCATATGGCAGTGTGCGGCATTGCCACTCACCCACCAGGTCAGCCCGAGGGTAAAGGCATGCTCAACAAATTTGTCACATCAAAAATGGGGCATCGTTCTGGAGTCATTTTCTAGCAAGGGAACTTGTCATCAGGACAGGTGCTTTCTTGTGGGGGAAGCAGGAATTCAGGGTTGAAACTGCCACTCTGCAAGCTGCCCCCTTGCCTTCTTGTTCAGGGCTGAATCTGCCGCTGCATGCAGGTTATCCACATTCAGAAAAGTTACCACGTTTGTTTATCTATTTGACTTGATTCATGGGTAATTTGATCATTTCTGACATGAGCTTGTAAAGTAATAACAATGGCCTCAGTCTGTTCATGGTCCAATTGGCTATGCTTCCATTAGATATCTGGTGTTGCTCCAACATGTGCCTGTTGTTAGATTTCATCCCATGCAGTGACACATGACAAATGCCCTTCTGTATCTCAGCGTGCCAAAAATATTTTAACAACTCAGCAATTAGAACAAGCAGAAACATTAAATGTTTCTGTCTTTCTAGTTTCCATTTTATTCTCCTGATTTTGAAAGTCTTTTGAAAGCTGTTTGTATGTTTAACACTCCCACTATCTGAACTGCATTCTGTGGGGAGAGTGACAAGGTTTGTTTTGTTTGGTTTTTTTTGCTATCAGAAACCTGTATTAAGATTATTTATGAAGTGCCAACACCGCACACAGCACTGTATCTGAACATGGCATATAAAAACACAAACATTAAGTCTAATAAGCAAGCTTTACAGCTCAGCTAGGCACCAGGGTTGTAGGACCTTACCCTGGTGCCTTGTATCTGGAGTAGAAATGCAGCATGGGCAACCCAGGGGCCACCTCAGGGAGAGAGAAGCTTGAACAAGCTGCAGCAAGGAAAGCATCTCCTCAGCAGGAAACTGCAAAAAAAAAAAGTAGGGAGGCAACTTTCAAACGACCCACCTCACTGCAAAGTCCACGGATCTTGTAGCTAATTTTCAAAGGGGAACTATGCAGGTAGCTTCCCTTCCCAAACTGCCTATGAGGTTCCTGGGTCAAAAGTAGCTCTGGACTCTTCACCTGTTTTTTTGGGCGGGGCAAAGCTTTCATGCAAAATACCAAAAGTACATTTAAAAAGCAAACCTATGCATGCTGGGTGCCTAACATGGCATCTGCCCCGCCCCCAATTCAAGTTTGTACTGTTGTGGGATCCTGTGCCTACTTTTTGGCTAAATAGAGAGCAATTTTAAGAAAGGCATATTTTAAGGGGGGGGGGGGGGGGAGGGCTGTTTTTATCCAAGTAAATGGCTTTGAAACTTGCCCACTGAATGTAGTCTTCAGTACGAGGGAATGAAATCAAGAAACCAGCAAACCGTTAACATCCTAAGAAAAATGAGATGTTATAGCATAGCAGCTTTTAGATCTGAAAATAAAGAATCGGACTTTATCACTGCGAGTAAAATATAAACATTGATTTAGTATGGAAAAGAGGAAAGGGTTAACAGCAAAGGGTTATCTCATCATCAGCAAAGACGAAGTAAAAGAGTCGAAGTACAAAAGAAATTAAAAATTGACACTTATTGGTGTGGTGCCGGGACCTGCGATTATTACTTCCAGCATTGATCGTTGCTCACGCTGACCTTTTCTCTCTGTATCATCAGACCACGATCAGGGGAGCTGGAAATGCATACTTAAGACATCGTTGCAGCAGGCGCGCGGTCAGGTGCTTAACTGAAAATGACTGGGCTTTCCTGCATCCTACGAGTCATTTCTGTTTAATGCCCCAGCACGTGACTGTTTGGAAGCGGGGCCGGGCGCTGTACCTGAGAGCGGGATGGGGGGATCTGACCAGGCTCTCGGCGCGCGGTAATCTTTGCCCTCGGCCAATCGGAAGGCAGCGAGCGGGTGGCGTCACAGCAGGGAGAGGGGTGGTGTGACTGCCAGACCCTCGCGCGCCCCCGCCATGCAAGAAGGCATCCGATGCCCAATAACTCCGCCCGCTTACAGCCAATCAATCAATGGGAAGCTCAGCAGCCTGGAAGGAGAGAGCAATGTCCTGCCGTTTATAAGCAGTGCAACGGTTTACGGTTCGAAGGAAGTCTTTCCTGCCTTCCCCATCAGAACTCGGCATGCGTCAGCTTTATTTACAACATTACGCCGCATAATTAAATCAGCCAAGAAAAATCAATGCCATCTGCCTTTGGGCTTCTGTTTTTTCAAAGTCAGCTTGGGATTGTGTATCAGTTGTCTCATTGCAGTTTGTACTCCCTTTTTCTCATATCTTATACCTCATGACTTGTGTTTGCAATCATCTGTATGCCGCTTTTAGCTAGCATAGGTTTAACGGACTTTCATACTGGCTCTGAGCATTTTCTTTCGGGACGATGTAGTAAGATACACTGGGCAGAGCGCAAATTTTTTGTACACATTCTATACTTATGCAGCAAGGAGCCATGGTCACAAAAATATGTACACAACACTGCAGTGCATACAGGTTAGTGTCATCATGCAAATCCCAATGCAGAGAGGTGTGCTGGTTTAGTTTCTTTCCTTAGTGCAGGAAACTTAACTCCTAGTCCAAGGTGAAATAAAGTTTCTATGGCTAATATGGTGGAAGATAGCGTTGGAATTTTATGTACTGAAAACATTTTTATACACACAAACTAACGACTGGAAGGTGGGCAATGTAATGGCCATTTTTAAAAAGCATTCCAGAGGTAATCTGGGAAACTACAGACCTGTGAGTATTAGGCAAAATGGTAGAAGCTATTCTGAAAAACAAAAATTACTATCTGGATAGTTGCAGACTAATGGGGCAGAGTCAACATGGATTTAGCAAAGGGAAGTCTTGTTTTACCAATTTGTAGATTATTTGAAGAGATTAACCGACATGCTGATAAGGGTAGATTAATTAACATATTGTATCTGGATTTTCAGAAGACATTTGACAAAGTCCCTCATGAGAGGCTCATCAGGAAATTAAAGAGTCATGGGATAAGAAGCAATGGCCTTTTGAGGACTTGTAACTGAATAAAGGATAAGAAAGAAAGAGTAGGCCTGAATGGTCATTTCTCTTAAAGAAGAAAGGTAAATAGTGGAGGGCCCCAGGGATCTGTACTGGGACTGATGCTTTTCAATATATTTATAAATGATCTGGAAAAGAGAGTGATGGGTGAGGTGTTCAGATTCGCAGATGATACAAAATTGTTTAAAGTTGTCAGGAATTGCAAGAGGACCTTACAAGACTAGGGGACTGGGCATCTGAACGATAGATTAAATTTACTGTGGACAAGTGCAATATGATGCGTATAAGGAAGAATAATCCAAATTATAGGTACATGATGCGGGGTTCCATATTAGGCGTCACCACCCAGAAAAAGGATCTTGGAATCATTGTGAACAATACTTTGAAATCCTCAGCCCACTGCGTGGCAGTGGTAAAAACAAACAAACAGAATGCTAGATAATAGTAGGAAAGGAATGGAAAATAAATGAAGGATTACATGAAGGTTCTGTATCAATCCATTGTGCTACTGAATCTTGAATATTGTGCAGAGTTCATAAGAAATGCCATGCCTGCCTCCAACAGTGGCCAGTGCAGGTCACAAGCAGGGGCAGATTGTGGGAAAATAGTGGCCCGGGGGATTTTTCTCCATACTGGCCCATGGGTACCCAATTACATATACAAAATAATTTACTGCATCAGGAGTTGAAAATATTCTTAGTCCGTATGATAACAAACCGCGCTGAAAATCAGCATAACGCTTTAATACTCAGTTTATTACCGCGGCCCCTCACTCGGCAGAGGCGTCGTTTCTGCAGCTGTGGCATCTCTTTAGATGGAGGAGGTGATGCAGCATTCAGAGAGCCTGGAAGAAAGAGGCAGCCCACAGTGACCATGGATATGGATTAAGAACCATAACTGCAAGTTAAGGAATATTTGGGCTGTTTCAAGGTGTAAAGCAGTGGTCCCCAATCATGTCCTCCTGATCCACCAGCAGAGCTGGGTTTCGGAATAATTAGAATATGCAACTCTTCCTGGTTCACAGCCCAAAATGTAGGCGATTATATCTGAGAAATATTCAGTGTGGATACCATGTATTGTGAATATTGTTATCATGTTATAATGTAAAATAGTTATAATATTCCTTGTAAATAGTTATAATTTACCATGTTATAATGTAAATAGGGCGGACCTCGCCCTGTCTCTCAGTTTCCTGTAAACCGATGTGATATTTTGATCGAATGTCGGTATATAAAAGAAAATAAATAAATAAATAAAAAGCAGCTCTGCTGTTGGCAACCCCCTGGCATCTGAAATTCTCTCTCTTTTGTAATTAGAAATGTTGATTGAAGTGGGGGGAAAAAAAACCCAAATATAAAAAGGAGAAGAAATATTCTGCAGGCGATCAATGAATCAGGTATAGTTTGTAACAATGGAGAAATGATCCTTCTGGTCCTTTAACACCTTAACACCCTACTGATCCCTTCCTACCCACCTTGTCTTAAGAGGAAGCAGTGCCCCCCTCCCATACCAGCCCCTACCATACTGAGCCTACCATACTGAGCCTACCAGCCCCCTCCCAACTATCATTTCATTTTGGAAACTTTCCCCAGGTTGTTTGAAGATATTCAGACATCCTTTTTCATGTCAGTTGGGTGATTTCCAGGGCCATATTTAAGATTGTGGCGCCCACAGGCAGAGGGCTAGGGGCAGTCGCAGTCTTGTTTGGGACCCTAAGTGTGAAATGTCTCCTGCTCCAGCCGTATTCCTCCCCCGAGGAAGCTGTCCCGTGAAACACGGCCGTGTCAGGGGATTTAACCTAAGGCACCTTATTGTGTATGTCCAGAATCCTGTCCAGCTTGCTATATTGAAAGTGGAATTCTTTCTTTAAATGTTCGCAGTGGAGCCCCACATTACGTTTGAACAGACACACAATTAACTTGGGAGATTTTCCTCTGAATATAAGTTTGTTCCTCGCACTTATCCACATTTGAGACTATATGGAGCGAGGCTTGAAATATCCACCCTGGCTTTTCGGTGCCAGATCCCACTCCTAGTTCAGACTGATCAGCAAGGAGCAGGAGTAAACTGCTGGGTTAAAAACAAAACAAACAAAAAAAAAATAAGACTTGCACATGATTCAAGAGATGATCAAAATGGCAGCAAACCACAGGCAAAGACCAAGTCAGGTGCTGCGTATGATATGTAACATAGGGGATAAAACAAATATATTTTTCGAAAAGCGTTCCCTTAAAAACAAGATTCTTGCACAAGGGAGAGCCCACTAAAGCTTTAAGTGCTCCCAATGCTGAATTCTTTTTTTTTTTTTCAAGGTTTCTCACAGATCTCGGCCCCGACGGTGAGTCTGCTTACAGGCCACCGCTGATATGACGAGGCTTGGGGAATACCCCGGTGCATTAGCCTGGATAATTATTATATGTTTGAAATGATGGGGAAAACCACCTAATGCTTCAGCGGGGGACTTCTTTTGCTTTCTGCTTCATCCCAGCTGCAAACTGTAAACAAAATGGGAGCCAGGGGAAAACCTAAAAAAAAAAAAAAAAAGTATTTTTTTAAAATACAAAATAGGCTGTTCAAGCAACCCTTAAGGGTCCACCTTCTTTATTAGGACTTGCATTATTAAAGTGAAATGTTGAGGCTGAGGGGGCTTGACGTCAGCGGGCATTAAGTGTGCACAGGAAAGAAGAGATGATGCTGCAAGGGAATGGTTCTTACCACCACACAGCCTGTAGCACCAGGGACAGCTGCACCATAGCTGGAGGAGAGGTACCGCATTAGCAGGTCTGCTCCAATATTCATGTTTGGGACTGGAAAGGTATTAACTTAATATCCCCATGTGCACGTCATCTTCCCAATCAAACCAGCTGGATGCAAGGAGAGTAGAGTGTGAGCTCCCTCGGGACCCACAACCTGTAGAATTACTTTTCTACATAAACACTGTGAATGCAACAAACCCTGACACTCAAAAGGAGGTCCCAAGGCTGGGAGACAACCTGAAAAGTAATGCCTAAATCATGAGAAATTAAGAAAAACATAAAACCAATTTTAGTTCCAAGAAAAGAAAAAAAGAGAAATAGGAACAGCATCGGACTGCGTTGCAAGGGAGCTGCAGCCTCTGATGCAAACACAAGTTGGATCAGAGCTGTGCAAGCCAACTGAGGCTGCCCTACTGCATAGTCCCTGAAGGGAGAGTAAAGAATGCCTAAGTAAATCAGCATGCGTGCTGACGAGTCTCTCGGCATGAGCAAGTCTGTTTTATCAAGCCTCTCACTAGAGACAGGAGCACTGAGAGCAAAAATGAAAATGACAGTAAAGGTAAGAAGTTAAAGAATGCCATTTGTACTGTTTTACTATGCTATTAGGGCCTGTTTTGGCTCTATGTTTGACTTGTTTGCATTTATAGGTAGCTACAAAATAAAAATTATTTTGCAAAAAAAAAAAAGAAGAAGAAGACTGGAAGGTGGCTAATGTGACCCCAATATTTAAAAAGAGCTCCAGAGGTGATCCAGGAAACTATAGGCTGGTGAAACTGATTTCAATGCTGGGAAAAACTGTGGAAACTATTTTAAAGAATAAAATCACAGAACACGGTTTAATGGTACACAGCCAGCATGGATTTAACCTAGGAAAGGCTTGCCTCATAGATCTGCTACATTATTTTTGAAGGGGTGAATAAACGTGGATAAAAGTGAACCAATAGAGGATTTTCAGAAGGTGTTTGACAAAGACCCTCGTGAGAGGCTCCTAAGAAAAATAAAAAGTCATGGGATAGGAGGCGATGTCCTTTTGAGGATTGCAAACTGATTAAAAGGAAACAGAGACTAAGATTAAACGGTCACTTTTCACAGTGGAAAAAGGTAAACAATGGAGTGCCTCAGGGATTTGTACTTGGACCAGTGCTTTTTAATATATTTATTACTGATCTGGAAAGGGGTACGACGAGTCCATAAACTCCTAGTAGATGACATTTGTAGATGACACTAAATTATTCAGAGTAGTTAAATCACATGTGGATTGTGATAAAATGCAGGAGGACCAAGCGAGACTGGAAGATTGGGTGTCCATATGGCATATTACATTTAATGTGTACAAGTGCAAGGTGTTGCATATAGGGAAAAATAACCCTGCTGTAGTTACATGATGTTAGGTTCTATCTTAGGAGCTACCACCCAGGAAAAAGATCTAGGCATCATAGTTGATAATACATTGAAATCGTTGGCTCAGTGTGCTGCAGCAGTCAAAAAAGCAAACAGAATGTTAGGAATTATTAAGAAGGGAATGGTTAAAAAAACAGAAAATGTCATAATGCCTCTGTATTGTTCCATGGTGAGACCGCACCTTGAATACTGTGTACAATTCTGGTCGCCGCATCTCAAAAAAAATATAGTTGCATTGGAGAAAGTACAGAGAAGGGCAACCAAAATGATAAAGGGGATGGAACAGCTCCCCTATGAGGAAAGGCTAAAGAAGTTAGGTCTGTTCAGCTTGGAGAAGAGATTGATGAGGGGGAATATGACAGAGGTCTACAAAATCATGAAATGATTTGAACGGGTAAATGTGAATTGGTTATTTAATCTTTCGGATAATAGAAGGACTATGGGGCACACCATTAAGTTAGCAAGTAGCACATTTAAAACATCAGAGAAAATTCTTTTTCACTCAATGCACAATTAAGCTCTGGAATTCATTGCCAGAGGATGTGGTTAAGGCAGCTAGTGTAGCTGGATTTAAAAATGGTTTGGATAAGATCCTGGAGGAGAAGTGCTTAGAATGCTATTAATCAATAGAGAATAGCCACTGCTTGTTGCCTGTATTAGTTGCATGGGATCTATTTAATGTTTGGGAATTTACCAGGTTCTTGTGACTTGGATTGGCCACTGTTTTGAGACAGGATACTGGGCTTGATCTGGGCTTGGTCTGACCCAGTATGGTTAGTCTTATTTTCTTATATATGTTCTTATGCAAGAAAAGAAAAAAAAAATAGCTGCTCCATTGACATATAAAACAACTGAGAGTTCAACGTTCAACTTCAGGACAGAGATGGCAATAATAGAGTCCAGCAGGGGGCTTTTTAATCCGTTGTATTGTACAGATAATTGTGGTTTGTTGAAGAAGAAACAATTGTGCCAAACTTTCTGTACGGAAGTACGCATTCTGGCTATCTGCTTGAGCGTAAGGATACCAATCAGCAAAGCAAGCGATCCATTCTGTCCCTGTGGAAGAATCTAAAAGCAAGCAGAAAACAGATAGCCACACGTTATCCCAAACACACACATACACACACGTGCCTGAACCAGTGTAGAGTAACAAGGTATTCCGTAAAGAGGAGACTCTAACAAAACTGTTCTTTAATGATTGTAATTGTTGTGGTACTTCTGAGAACAAAATTTAAAAAGAAAGAATAAAAAAAAAAAAGAAAGATCCAGTCATAGAAAACAATACGATTTTGGAGCGGCCTGGGAGGGAACTTCCCAACCCCCTAACCTAACCTAACCTAACCTCCCTTCCCCTTCCCCTAACCCTCCCGCCCCCTAGCCCTAATCTAGACCCCCCGGGACCTTTGTTCAACCTGCTGCTCCTGCCTCTGGCAGGCGCAGGTTGCGCACACTGGCAGCCTGCCGGCACGCGATTCCCCCGGCACAGTGGCAAATGGCCGCTGTGTCGGGATCCTCTGACCCCTCCCCCGCCCCTTTTTCGAAGCCCCGGGGCATACGTGCGTCGCCGGGCCTTTCTAAAATAGGCCCGGCGCACGTAACCCCCACCTACGTGCGGAAATCCAATGGATTCACACGCGTAGGCTTTTAAAAATCTACCCCTAATTGTATATCTGTTTTAGATATTCTGATACACAAAACTCTGACTGGTTTTTTTTCACAACTTCATACCGCAAGGCGGTATGCTAACACCTTTCTACATTTTTGTACTTGCCATCCACGAATTTTGAAAGAAAATCTTCCGGTGAGTCAATTTTTCAGACTTCACCGAATTTGTGCCTCTGTAGCTGATTTTAAAATCGCAGCTAAATTATTGGGTAGCTGTTTTCCAGATAGAGGATATGCGAAGTCGTGCATGCGAAGAGCTTACTTGCGAGCAAGATGCAGTGATCATGAATGGTTATTCCTTCCTCATCAAGTGGACTTGTATTTTACCTTTTTCACTGCAAGCACACAGGATTAGAGCATCCATTCTCCGCAATTGGCGAATTTTACAGATTCACGAAGTGTTTGCGATTCCCCCTAGGATCTCTTGCACTAGGAATAAAAATTTAAAAGATTTATTAGTTCATTCTAACTTTACTTCACGAACTACAGTGCAACTTCCACTTTCAGACAGTGGTCATCGGCCTTGCAGACACTGCTCAGTGCGTTATGTGTCCATGGACTCATGGTTCTTAAAAATTTCTACCATTAATGCAACGATTTAAACCGGTGACTCCTGTAGCTCAAGCAGAGATGGATGTCAAAGTTGTAACCCATTACACCACTCAGATTGAATAGTGAAGCGGATCTTAGTGGTTTTATAGGTTGATATTAGATGTCGTCATGACACCATTAACACATTCTTCTGATAACTGCAGGTGAAGTGGCTATGACATTTTTTTTACAGCAACCACAAAAATGGTGACTCCAAGGCTGCAGTGTCTCCTTATGAATTCCTGGTGAGATGAGATGTCCTACTACAAAATGGTATTTCCGGTTATAAGTTATTTTTGTTTTTATGACTGTTCTGACTGCATTTTGACTCAATGTTTATACTGTTCTTTAGCTAACAGTCTCAGTGGATTTTCAAGTTTAATTTACCCCTGAGGAAGCTGCACAGCAAAACATCAGCCGTGTCGGATGTATGATTTGTTAACACTTGGGACTGTTTTTTGATGTTATCTGCTTTAAAAAAAAAAGACTTATAAAAAATTCCTTCACTTATATCTGAAAAAGTGGGTGATTGATCTGTCCGGGTGGTCCTAGCATTGTGGTGCAGGACACGCTGTCAGGCTTGCTGACACCTTTTTCATAATTCTACAATCTGCTACTGGAGTTTAAAATAACTTTGGTTCGATCCCATATTTTGTTTCTGTTGGTAACTGAAATCTCCCATTATTACCGTGTTGTCCAATTTGTTATCTTTTCTCATTTCTGTTTGCATTTCATTGTCTTTCTTCTCATTCTGGCCAGGCAAATGGTAGTTCACTTCTGCTGCTATATTCTCTTCCCCATCATACATGGAATTCTGATCCATAGAGAAGAGATTCAACATTGCATTTTGCTTCCTGAAGGACTTTTATCCTGTTTGACTCTATGCCGTTCGTAACATCTAGCGCCATCCATCCACCAATTTGACGTGGTTTGTCATTTCAATATAATCGATATCCCAGTAATTCATTGGTTATCTTTCTTCCCACCAGGTCTGTGAGATGCTTATTACAGCTGCATCTTCGTTTAGTGCCATTCATTCCAACTCGCCAATCTTATTTTTAAAGATTTGCATAGAAACAATTCAAAGTATGTTTTTTTTTTTAATTGCATTCACACCCTGCTTAGCAAATTGGAAAGGGTTGTTTGAAATCATTTATCTCTGCCTGCTCTTTATTTAAATGCATCTGGTCTACTGCTGCTTCTGTCACAATTTATCCTCCCTGTTAAGTTAGTATCTTTGGAAGATGACTCACCCTGAACCGTGGGTTACCTGAGCAACTGCTGGCTTTCCCCATGATTTAGTTGAAAAGCTGCTCTATCTCCTTCTTAAACATTCCTTACTAGGAAGAATGTGTCTCCACACTAGCCATGAGGTCATAAGAAGAGTGTGGTGTTAACAAACTCACCCCAATGGATGGTGCCTGAGTTTGGTGAGGTTGTGATAAAACCAAGAATGCAGAAGGCTCTGTGTTCTTTTTTCTGCAGTGGGTACAGGGCTCAAGGTTGGAGCCTCTGGGTCTCAAAAGAGAGAGAGAGAGTACCTGGAGCAAGCTGTGAGAAACTTCGGGTACGAATCTGAGTAAGATTCTTATTGAGCGGGGTTATATTCTATACTCCTTGCTCTCCAGGGATTTGCCCTCACCTGTGTGTCTTTGGAAGACACGGAGAGGCACAAAGGAGCACAGCAGACTCCAGAGTGTCTGCAGTTGTGGAACTTCTGTTTTCCAGGGAGAGTGGTCAGAAGGAGCTTCTCCAGAGGTGAAATACCAGTGAGAATACCGAGGAGATAATTTTTGTTTAGGGAGTCCTACCCTATTCACCTGAAGGATTCAAAAGGAAGAGAGTCAGAGAACGAATTCAGGTACCAACAAGGGGATTTCTAAAATCTAGGAAATTCCTTGGAGCCACATGTAGGGACTTGTGGAGTCAAGGAAAAACCCTTAATGCTTAGGAACTGTTTATGTGACTGTCTGGATTTATTTCATGGACATCACCAAAAGGAAATGTGCATTTTGTTAGGTCATTACAATTCAGCAAGTTTCTCAGTAAAGTCTTATTTTTGGAGCAATGCAACCAACTGTAGAAATGTTTTAATTTTTAAACCCCAAAAGAGTGTCTACGGTCCCAAGGGCCCTGAAGCAAGTCTCCCCTCTGCTGGAGGAAGCCCAGGGAAGTGCATGGGTTGCATGATATCCCAGCAGCTCCCAGATGTGGCCCAGGTGTAGAAGGGGAGTTACCCCTACAAACCAGAAAGCAGAGGTGCAAAGCAGAAAAGAAGGCGGCTCATCCAACCAAACCTCCAATGGTGGGGAAAATCTCTTCCCCTCCATGGCAAACTCCAGGGAATGCATGCATTCACTGCTGGCAAGCCTGGACTCAGAGGACTCTAGTCCCTTGGAAAAGCTGCTGCATGTTCTGAATAAGGAGGGGAAGACAGAAGTGAGAAAAAAGTACGACATAAGGGGGTACCAGACTGGAGACTGTTCCAGTCTGGTTTTCGCCTTCTACAATCAATTGAAACAGCCCTTGCCAAAGTTTCCAGTGACCTGTTTATGGCTAAAGCCAAAGGTCTTTATTCTGTCCTCATCCTCCTTGACCTGTCTGCTGCTTTTGATGCTGTTGATCACCACCTACTCCTTGATACTCTGTCCTCGCTTGGATTTCGGGACTCTGTCCTGTCTTGGTTCTCTTCTTGGTTCTCCAATTGCACTTTTAGCATTTCCTCTGGCGGTTCCTCCTCTATTGCCATTCCACTATCAATTGGTGTCCCTTGGAGCTCCGTCCTGGGCCCTCTTCTCTTCTCAATATATACTAATTCCCTTGATGCTCTGATTTCCTCTCATGGCTTTCAATACTATTTTTATGCTGATGACTCTCAGATCTACTTTTGTACATCAGAAATTTCACCAGTGCGATAGACTGAACTCAGATAGCAGACACAGTATGGAGAGAGGCTTTATTGTACTGCTGTAGATAGATGGTAAAAGCAGGAAGGTAAGGCACTGATCCAAGAGGTGCCAGTACATTCAACATGCTCATAAGTGAAGTCTCACTCAGATGTTCACGATAGGCGGAAGCCCGCAATGCAGGAACGTCGCTGCTGGTGGGTGGAGTTGGGGCACCGGATCGTAGAAGTACTCACAGGAATTATGGCATCTTCCTGATGGTGGAAAGTTGGGACCGAAGGTCCGTGGTGCAGGATATAATGGCTGGTAGGCCCTCAAGGAGCGAGTATCCGATGGTCCTATATCCTGAAATGTAGAAGAGAGAGAAAGACCCCTGAGGAGCGGTTGTCTTAATTAGAGAGGAACCCCGAAAGGTAGTTGGAAGCGAGAGACCCCCGAGGAGCGGGTGTCTAGAGCTTCTACAGGAGCGAGGCCCTTGGAGTGAAGCAGCGTCTAAGCGTGCAGCTTAGAGCGGTCAGAGTAGCTAAAACTGAAGTCCTTGCTAACTCAAGGTGATAGCGGAAACGGAGGCTAGATATACCCAGAGGTACTGATATCATGCGGTGGGGCCGCCCCCGAGGTTCCCGCCATGACGTGTATTTGAGCGTAGGAGATATGCGCACTCGCGCCCTAAGAAGTCACGGGAGTAAGCATGGCAGATGGGGACGCCCATGCTGGTTTGGAAACACCGAGAACCTCGGCAGTCAGCACAGGAGGCAGCCATCTTGCCCAAAGAGAGTGAAAGAGGAGAAAAAGAGGTAGCCAAGTAGAGAGTCCATCAAGCTAGGTTGAGAGAGCATTGCACAAATATCATCTTTGAGTGAGTTTCCTCACTCTGAGGTTCATTAAATCTTCACAAGAGAACACTATTCTGTTCGTATGTCTCACTTTGAATGTCAAAGTGGCCCCTAACTCCTACACTAATACCTAAACCTTACCTCGAGTTACTAGGTGGGCCTCCCATAGAGATATAAATACCTATCTAGTGTTAGGGCATTACGGCTAGTCTCTCTCTCTCTCTCTCTCTCAACACTACTGAAAAAGGTGTAGCTAAAATCAGCATTAAAGCCACGCAATAGAGCTTCACAAAACAGTAAACCTGCCCCTAACTCCTCCTCTTTTTCAAAATTGTATCACACCATACGTTATGGTGCTATCACATGAGTTAAAGGTGCTTAACACATGTGAAAACGCCTTATAGCATTTTGATAAATGACCCTTTAAGTTTGTACCTGAGGCAATGGAGGGTAAAGTGACTTACCCAAGGTCACAAAGGGTAACAGTTATATTTATGAACATGAAAATAATGGAAAGGTAGGGTCCACAGAAGAGAGAAGAGATATGATGTAATGAAGAAAACTAAAGGGAACATAGAAAAAGCATGTGCTTTTACTGTGCATACAACAAAGGATCACACCCAAAGCAAAGAAAGGAAACAATGCCACAGTATAGATACATAGACATAGACACAATAGAGAAGGGTAGATGGAGGAAACATGGACTGTGGAAAAGTTGGGCCAAATGGCTCACACAAACAACAGAAGGGGACACTGCAGGTGCCACATCAGCATGAAAGATGGTGCCAGAGACCACATGAAAAGAGACTTTCCGACACACAGACACTGTGCTGATCAATGACAGTCATGTACAATAAACTACACACTGGTTTGATCCCTTGTTCCAGCCATAGCAGTTCTCCAAGGACAAGCAGGATGGTAGTCCTCACATGTGGGTGACATCATCAGATGGATCCTGGCACGGAATCCAGTCAATGCCAATCAAAGTTTCTAGAAACTTTGACTGGCAGACTGAGCGTGCCCAGCCTTCCGCTATCCGTGCGTCCACGCGAGCTCCCCCCTCAGTCTCTTCTTTTCCCCAGTGCAGTAGCCTCGTCGTTGTGAAGCTCCAAACCCTTGAAGCATTGTTTTGCATTTTTCAGGGTTTTTTCTTTCTGTACCAGGTTCCCCTTCACATTCGGTTCCCAGTAGGAACTCTTGGCTTTTGCTTCCGCAATTTGTGGTCGATTCCCGACTCCCATTTCTGGGTCCTCATTGGTCATCGACTGCACGCCGGCCTCTTTTTCAATGGCGTCGTCAGGTTTTCGATGGTGCCTCCAGTACCCGCGGACCATGTCCATCATGGATCCGCACGAGGTATGCATCCTCTGCCTGGGGGTCTCGCGCGATGTCCGAGGGTGTCGTTTGTGCGATCAAATGACCCCCAAAGGGCGTCGTGCTCGCCTGGACAAAATGGAGAAACATTTTGGCTCTCCAAAACCGTCCACTTTGGTGTCGGTATCCTCCATGCCTAAGGACCGCAGGGAACCATCCCTGTCTCTCCCCCCCTGGCGGTCCCGCTCTCCAGTACCCCTAAGGATCGTGGAGAGGGAGATCAATCCACGGTGGTCTCTCCCTTCCCCCTAACCTCGGGGTCATCATTAACCCTGGTGCTGGGGAAAGACCGGGCCGAGCGCAGGAAACCCAGGAAGAATCAACACCGGTCACTGTTCCGACACAGTTCCGAGTCCGGAGCAACATCGGCGGCTGCCGAGCCGTGACCAAAGCAGCACTGGCCACCGGAGGCCCCATCCTCCGGTGCCCCTGGTAGCCCAAAGCATTCCCCACCAGCAATGGTGCCTGGTGCAGTGCCCCCTCATGGCTCCTCCGAGGGTGTGCTGGCGACGCCTTGTCCCCTCCATCAGTCCTCACCACACAGGATTTCTAGGAAGAATTGGACCGCAGAGTGCAATTGGCAGTGCTCAAAGTACTTTACAGCATTGAGCTGCCAGCACCACTGGCCCCCATACCGATGCCCGCGCCTCCGCCTTCCATGCTCACGCCTCTGCTGGAGTGTCTGGACATCCTTCTTGGTGCCCTACTGATGCAACCGGTGCCTGCGAGGCCTCTGATGCCTCCTCACCCACTGATGCCCTCCACCGGAGTGATCCCGATTCCCAGGTCCTCTGAGGAGGATAAGGCCACAGGGACTGGGTGCCCATGCCTGTGGCTCCCCGGGCCACCACCAGTTCCTCCCGGTGTATCACAGCCGATGCTCCCCTCGATGCCTGAGGGCCCATCGATGCCATCAGTGCCTCCATGGCCCTCCGTGCCTTTGGGGCCAAGGCCTGGAGCCCCTCCCGGTCCCCGCCCTCGACATCCAGACCCTAGTGAGGAGGAGGTCCCCTATGACCCATGGGGTGATGACTCCTTGGACACATTATCCGAGTTCTCCAACTCCCTCTCGGAGCCTTCCCCTCTAAAGGAACGGCATCCCTCCACCCCCGAGGACCTATCTTTTACCAGCTTCGTGAGGGCAATGGCAGAGGCCATCTCCTTCCAACTCCTGTCATAAGATGCTGGAGGTCCTCCAGTTCATCGAAGCTCCCAAAGAGGTCGTGGAGTTGCCAGTCCAAGACATCCGCGCGCC
The DNA here is from genome assembly GCF_901001135.1 of Rhinatrema bivittatum. NCBI lineage: Eukaryota > Metazoa > Chordata > Amphibia > Gymnophiona > Rhinatrematidae > Rhinatrema > Rhinatrema bivittatum. The sequence goes on from NC_042617.1 coordinate 53,095,444, forward strand.
CCGGACCCGACGAACCCGAAACAGACGACTGGAAAGGGGTGGGAGCAAGGGCCTGCGCAGCCGGCGCGAGAGCCCATCGGGGTAAGGCCTGCAAATTTTTCACTTACCACCGAGGGAGGGAGGGAAGCCCTTCTACTCTAAGGATGCACACTTTCCACATCCCTATCATCAGTAACCACTGCAGAAACCGCTCTAAACCCAACTCCTCTCTCACCATCCAACGGAAGAGGCTTATTCCCATTATGGCATCTCCTCTCACTCAACTACTGGGCCTATCTCTTTTTTCACTAACCCTGTTCAATGCCCAATCCGTCTCGAAGAAAACCCACTTCATAAATGATTATCTGCTTGACGCCAAACCAGACATATGCGCAATCACAGAAACGTGGCTGAAACCCACCGACATAGCTTTAATCAACCAACTCCCCATACACCTATACGACCTGTTTTCAATCCCTAGACTCAAAAAAAGAGGCGGCGGCCTACTTCTAGCCACCAAGAAAGATCTAGGTCTAACCCTTCACCTCTCAAACTCAGCCTCAAAACTCAAATTCTCCGTCTTCAAATCCAAACACCTCCAAATATCCTAATCTACGCCATCCCAGGGCTTCTAGCGATACAGAGGCATTATGACATTTTCCGTTTTATTCACCATTCCCTTTCTAATAATTCCCAACATTCTGTTTGCTCTTTTGACTGCCACAGCACACTGAACCGATGATTTCAATGTGTTATCCACTATGACGCCTAGATCTCATTCTTGAGTGGTAGCACCTAATATGGAACCTAACATTGTGTAACTATAGCATGGGTTATTTTTCCCTATATGCATCACCTTGCACCTATCCACATTAAATTTCAACTGTATTATTTTAATTTTGTATTATATAATTTAATACATTTTTTACTGTATTATATTCTTGCTATAATTTGCGTGGGCATTAGACAGTCAATATTCAGTGTGTCTGGCACTTAGCCTGACAAATGCTATAATTAGAAAATCCCTTCTGAACACCCATAACATGGCTGGATAAGTGTACAGCTGGCTGAAAACGTATCCAACTATGACAGAGGCAGTCTGGGGGCATTCCGGGGTGGCAGCATTATTCAGTTAAGTTAGCCAGATAACACTGATTTTCATCAATATCCGGCTAACATAGCTGGACAACTTTAGGACAGCCCAAGAGCAATCTTAAAGTTAGGTGGATACAGTTATCTGGCTAACTTAAAGATACTCAGATCTATTCAGCAGTGCACCCAGACCACTGACTATGCTGGATAACTTATCTGGCTAACTTTACCAGCTGGCTAGTGCTGAGTGGGTGTCCACTAGCGACTGAATATTAACTTCTACATTTTAATGGAAAGATGTACCGTAAATGGGAAAAGGTATTTTAGAACATTTTTTCCATATGCTGACCTTGTGTGCCAGCAGTTCTTCATGCACTGCAGCATGCTAAGCCTTTAGAGTTTTTTTCCAAGTTGTAATAAGAGTTTTTTTGTGCATGTATATGAATGCTGATGTTTTCCCTATTCTTTCCTATGGAGCTGGGGCAAATAAGTATTGGAGACAGAATGCAAATGAGGTAGTGTTGTGATTGAAGTATGGGCAGCTGCTTTTTATGTCTTGTCCTTAGTCCAAACTGAGATCATGTCCCACATGTACTCAGTGCATTTTTCTTTGCCTTTTTCTATAAGGAACTTGTGTCACAAGAGTGATTTTGCATGTTGGAAAAGGAATATATGAAGATCATGCACATTGTAATAAGACTGATCCTATACTCTATATCCTGAAGCTGGCATGGCCCCAAATGTATGTACTTATTTTTTATTTTGTTAATTCACTTGTATCCTGTGCTATCCACTGTTCTAAGCAGGTAACAGAATTACAATCATAAAATCACTTAAAAACACAAAAGAGAAAGTGGCCACGTTTGCAGACGATATACTCCTCTTCCTCACTAAGCCTATGCAATCTTTACAGGCGCTGCTAAACTTCAGTTGCGGTTTGGGCAGTTTGCAGGCCTAAAGATTAACCAAGATAAATCAGAAGCCATCGAGGTCAGTGGTAATGTTAGGCCCCAATGGTCGGGTACTTTCCCTTTGAAGTGGGTGACCAAAGAAATTAAATATCTTGGCATAAAAATACCGGTAGATACAGATACAATTTACAAGGCAAATGTACAACTCTTACTCACAGGTACGACTGATTCTTTTGAACAGTGGAAAACTTTACCATTATCTTTGATGGGCAGAATACACCTCCTCAAAATGGTAATTCTCCCTAGGTGGCTTTACGTCCTCCAGATGGTACCCCCTTTGGATAACTAAACATGATCATAAGGTGTTGAGTCATGCTCTTAGACTTCTCCTTTGGCACGGGAAAAAGGCCAGGATACCCATGACAGTGCTGATGAAGCCCCTGGATGGGGGTGGCTTGGACTGTCTGAATTTATCGTTTTACAATCTGGCATGTAGCTTGCGATATCCGGGAGACTGGGTGTTTGCTACATCTGATGTCACACCACATGAGTATCTTCTAGATTGGTATGCAATCCCTTCCTTAAACTTTCTTCTCCAACTGGAACCCAAATTTGTTCCTCCCCACTTACGCTCTCACATGCTCTTGTGTACCTGCAGGAAAACTTGGCTACAGTTGTGTAGGGTAAGCTCAACATTCGAGCAGGCTAACATCCCTACTAATCATAGCTGATAATGGAATATTTCAGCCGGGTATGGGGGACTTGGTTTTTAAAAGGTGGCACCGGCAGGGTCTTTCTTACATCTATCAAGTTTTTGAGGCATCCTCAGGACTCTTTTCTAGTTTCCAGGAACTAAAACAACAATTTTGTCTGCGGCAGCCTGGTTTTTTTTTTTTTTGCTTTTCTGCGGCTACATCATTTTGTTTGATGCAGACTACCTTCCTTTCAAGAGACCACCTCTTCTAAAAAGATACAAGAGACCAAACAACTGGAGAACCATCAACGTCCCTCGGTTTCCCACTTTTCTAAGATGCTGCTCTCTATGGACGTGACATATCCGCTTCAGAGTTTATATAGGAAGTGGACGGACTGGCCCACATTCCATCTTTCTTTTTCTGATTTTAAAAATAGCTTCCTCAGCATAAATGACATTACGGATAATGTTCTCTTGCGGGAGACCCAATATGGATTCTTGTGGCAGACTTAGCTCTCCCCCTTTTGCGAGCGTTTCAAGCTAGGGTGAGCTCGTCCATGTTATGTTAAAAATGCTGAGGCGGTGTCGGTACATATTATCACTGCTTTTGGGAATGTCCGGTAACCTCGATATTTTGGGGGAGTGTCAGCCAAAAGTGTGCAACTTTTTTTTTTTTTTAAAGAGAGAGTTGCCATGTGACCCAAATGTTTGGTTATTTGGGTCCCCTATTTTGTCAGAAACTTGTTGGGGAGATGAGACTCTTGCATTCATCACAAAAGATGGTTTAGTGGGCAAGAAAATGATCCTGCCAGGATGGGTGAGACATCAAGGGCCTTATATAGCGCATTGGTTCCAAAAAAATGATAAATCTATGTACACATGAATATTTATCTGCCTGTGCCATTCTTCTAAGAAAAGAGCCAATACGCTAAGAATTTGGACTGCTTTTTTAGATTGTATTTCTCCAATGACAAGGAATGTTCTAAGTACTCTGTAATCCTATCTATGTCTCATCTAGGGGCACTAAACCTGAGGTAAACGTCTACCATATGCCATGTACATTGGGCTCGTTTATTGGGATGGGGGGAAGGAGGGATGGGGGAGGGATTGTTGCTTGGGGGGGGGTTCATCAAAACATTTGTTTGTATGCTGTTATATTTGACTGACCTGGTTGTGTTTATGTTTTGAAAATCCTAATAAAAATAGTTTGAAAAAGAAAACACCAAAAGAGAAAGTAACAAAATATAATCAGCCAAGCATAGCAACTCGGTATTAAAAAAACACAATATAACCAAGTGGACACCTGAGTTCACAAATTTCCATTTCTCAGAAGATAAAAGCATCAGCGTGGAATCAAGCAGGTCCCAAATTTATTCATTAAAAGCCTGGCAAATAGATAAGCTTTAACCAATTTCCTGAATCTGATCACAGATGCTTCTGTTGTAAGCTCCTCTGGAAGCAGATTCTAGAGGAGGGAGCCAGCCTCTCCAAATATTCACTCGTGAGAGTCAGCCAGCCTAATGAACTTCACAGAGAGCACATGAAACAGGCAAAGGCTTATTATTGGCCTATTTGCCACTATTCAGCCTTCCATATGCCTCCTACTTACTCTCTGCTGAAAGGTATTAACGATATTTGCTCAAGCTTTCCACCCCTCTGTACTTGTGCCTACATTAAGTAAGTGAATGTTTATTTTAAGCTAATAAATGTATTGGAGGTTTTCTAAGCCTTAGTACAACATGGCACTAGTCCTCTTGGAACTAATGTATGAAGTGTTGGTATAAAAGGGTAGCATAAATGTGGATGTTTTACAGCCAAATGCCATTTCCTCCTCTCTCCATTCTTCCAGTGCATTGCAATGATAAAGAACCCAACTGTGTCTCACTTTGTACAGAACGTGCTGTCAGAGAAACACAGAGCACTGTGAACAAACACATCCTCCACAGTATGTCTTGTGAATCACTGTTTATTTTCTTGCTTTTAAGTGCTCAGGGCTGTGTTTATATATTCAGATATGTGTGTAAATATTTCCACATCTTTGGGAAAACATGCAGCTCAGGGATAGTGCTTTGCTTCTGGGTTTGTACATATTCACTTGGAGCATCTCCTGCTCTGCAAATACAATTAGCAGAGGTGCAGAGAAAATTAAAAACTAAGGCCAACACTGCAGTGTATAGGCCCTGTGTATGCATGCACTAGGCACTGGTTACTTTGATCTTAAACAAGCTCATTTGTTAGTTTTATTTCCTCCTGCAAGACTTCTCTCCTTGCATCTTCCCATTCAGCACTAGGCCAGATGCACTAAATGTTCCCGACCCCACCCCCCACTTTTTATCTACGGGAAGCATGCTAGGTACACTTAGTTCCCAAAGGCATTGTCCACAGCCTCTCGTATTCTCCCTCGGTCATGCTGGGTGAGCTGGATCTCTTGTACTGGCCCAAGGCTGAGAGGAAAACTTTCCCTGAGGCTGAACCTGTCATTGTCCTCATTCAGCACTTCCTTGTGCCCCAGTCTATCACATCATGGATGCTTCCAAAGCCCAGTCAATCCCACAAAAAGAAGACCCAATCACGTCTCCTGTCTGCTATCGTCACGCCAACAGACTGACCCTGAAAAATAAATCACCCCTAAGAAAACATATTGAGAGGGATTTCTTTTGGACTGCTAATTTTTACTATTTAATGAGGAAAGAGATAAGTTCCTATCGTGCTCATCTTGGAGGCTTAATTGAAATATCAATTGTGTCATTTGCGAAGGCATCTGAGAGAGAGAAGCCTGCAACTTACTTAAAAAAAATGGCTGTTTTTTGAGACTTCTGATGATGATGATGTGCTGAGCTGAGCTGCTCTTGGGATCCCAGCGGCAATAGTTGTCTTTTTCAGAATCTTTTGGAACCAAATATTGCTTTCTTATAATTGATTAACCTTCACATGGACCATTTTGCAATTCGTAAAAATCTTGAGATGTCAGGTAGACAGAAACTCCGTGTGCTTGCACGGAGAAAGCAACCACAATTAATGAGGACAAGATGATGCCAGAAACTTCGGATAATGGAAGGAATTTCAGAGGCCTTGTTGAAAGAACTGACGCATGCAGTCTCTGCTGCAGTTAGTGACAAACTACAGAAAATTCAATCTTCTTTGGATGAGTTAAATGAAACAACTCGATATAGTTGATGCCTCATTGTTGCAAATTTCAGGGTCAAGTAGGTGGCTTTCAGGATGAAGATGCAGAGGGGTCTTCAAGACCACTGAATGAGAGAGGAGAAGGAAAAGGAAGGAAGGAAGGAGAAGGGGAGAGAGAGAGAGGGAGGGAGAGAATGAATGAATGACACTATATATATATATATATATATATATATATATCTACCACTGTAAGCGAGGCACTTTCAGCTCAGGGTGGGTTTGAATCATCAGAACCTTATCCAAACCTTTTCTAAACCCTGTTACACTAACTGCCATAACCACATCCTCTGGCAATGAATTCCAGAGCTTAATTATGCGTTGAATGAAAAAGAATTTTCTCCAATTTTTTTTAAATTGGAGTGTCCCCTAATCCTTCTGTTGTCTGAGAGAGTAAATAACCGATTTACATTTACCTGTTCAAGTCCTTCATTCCCTCCCCCATGGCCAGGGTGCAAGGTTCTGTAGTGCATCAATGTAACGCTGCACCTCCCCTCCAAACCCGCCCTGAGTTGAAAGTGCCCCTCTTACAGCGGTAGATATATATAAATATATATATAGTGTCATATTTTCTCTATCTCTCTCTGTAAGGACATGAAAAAAATGGTTTCCCCTTGTGTGAGCATAGGCACGTAAAAGCTGCTAAAGCTCTGGTGGCAATATGTGCGTGGCATTTACTTGAGCTACCTCCTAAGATCACATACAATAGGGGTATTTTAAATGATGAGCACGTGATATAAAATTGCAGCATTTCCCCAATACGTGCGTTCTTTTTAGAATTAGCCAGAGAAGAAACAAGATATAAGCATTTTGGGCTTTCCAGAGAGCTTGCAAGGTGAAGCATTGTTGCGTCGGTGTGAGTCGGACATCCCAGAGCTGTTGGGTCTAGGAAATGTGTGAATAGTCGACGATGGTTGAAAGAGCACATTGTTTGGGTCCCAAATAAGATAATGCTTCCCGTCCTAGGCAAGTGACTGAAAAGTTTCTCAACTTTGGGGACAAAATGAAAATATCGCATGCGTATAAGAGAAAGGAGGAAGTGTGCTACGAAGCATGTAAATTATTGCCATTTCCAGATTATTCAGCAAAGGTTTTGACTTTGTGTAAAGAAATATTCCCTTATTATTCCCAAATGTTTCAAAAGATATCACATTTTCTCTACAATATCCTGCCTGGCTAAGAGTTTTTGCAAAATGGGTGAACAAAATTATTTAATGCCAAGGAGGAAGTGAAATCTTTTATGGAGAACTTGTGAAAGTGGATTTATCCGTCTGTTGCTACATTTTCAACTGCAGCATCCCTTTTTAGTTGGACAGATGACTTCTTTGTGTTTGTCTTATCATGTTGGCGTGGTTGCTGGATTTGCAACCGTTCTTCTGGTTTGTTTGGTTTCTAAGAATGCTGCTGGATCCCAGAGCGCCTCCGAGACTTGTGTGTTTACCATACGATTGGGGCTGAAGAAAGAAGATCTCAGGAAAGATGGTTTCGTGCACTTTATGGTTTCAGTTTCAGAAAGGGAGGGGGAGGGTGGAGAGGGTTACAGATGTGTGATGTATGTGTGTTGAGTGTATGGATAGTACTTTGCAGTCTACTTTTTGGCTTGTTATACAGTGTGATGTTGTTGCGGTTACTCTTGAACTGTCTTACAAAAGTTTTACCTAGGTAAGGTTTAGGCTGGGGAACTTTCCTGGGACTATCTGGATGGTATATGGATAATGGCTAATCTTATTTTTTCTTCTCTTGAATATTGATGGACTTCACTCATCTATTAAACTTAAGAAAATGTTGATTATGTTACGCAAGCATAAAAGTAATTGTGATGAATGGCGTGGAAGTGAGCGGTTGGTGCTGTGGCATAGTTCACACAACCTCGAAAGCGAACCTATGAGGCCTACGTCGACAGCAGGTGAATGCACCCTGAAGTGGGACAAACTGGAGCTTTACCTATACCAGCTGCCTCCCACACAGTTTGAGCCTTTGTGTTCTGGTGGCTGGCAGGGTTTAGGTGGGTCCTTAGAACAACTGAGAGTGAATAAGAGTCAGAGGACACATCGGGGTCAGGAAGGCAGCAGACTGGATATACTGGAAGCAGGCTAGGAGTCGAGCTGGGCAGCAAGCAAGCGTAATCAAGTACAAGACAAGAGTCAGGTCCAAGCAGTGGGCAAACGTGGTCAGGTCCAAAGCAATGATCAGGTCTAGGCAGCAGCAAATGTGGTCAGGTCCAAAGGCAAGGACAGTACCAGGAAAACAGGCCAAGGGAGGACAAGAACCGACAGAGAGACACTGGGTGAGGCTAGCAGGATATGGCTAGATGAAACAGGCTGGACAAGGCAGGGCTGGACGAGGCAGGCTAGGCAAGGTAAGGCTGGATGAGAGAACACAGGAACTCAGGACCACAGGAAGGTAGGAACGCAGGAATGCAGGATCAATACGCTGTGCACAAGGCAGGAGACCCATTGCTGAGGCAGCTTTAGGCAGTCTGGTGCCTCAGCAATGGGTCTCCTGCCTTAGATGCAGGTTTTTCGCATTGAGCCATACCAATTCTTCCTGTTTGAGCTGTGGTGCTAGACATCGTTTCTTATCCACTTGCTTTATGAAGCATTCTGTAACCTGCTCAAGGAGATGATGTGTCTTTTGCCATGGATCTTGGAACTCTTGTCCTTTGATATTAGCTGCTGGGCAGGTAACCAAGGAGGAGATTAGCAGGGGTAAGTGAGGGTGGCATACGAAGACTAAGTAGAAGGGCAAAGATCCAGTCGAGTTTCCCACGTGGTTATTATAACAGAACTTGGCTCACAAGAGGATTGATGCCCAGTTATCTTGACACTGGTTTATATAAGCCCTCAAAAAGGTCTTTGGGATCTGATTATCCTGTTCTGTCTATCTATTGCTCTGAGGATGATAGGCTGAGGTGAAATCCAAGATGATTCCAAATTTCTTCCACAGGCTCTTCCAGAAGCAGGCCATAAATTGTATCCTTCAGTTCAAGAGTGTTGGGAGTGTGGATCCTTAGACCGAGGGGGAGTTGGCGCTACTATAGGGAGGAGCCCTGCAAGTCCCCGCCATCGGTAGGCGGAGTGAACTGGAGCGGAGGCCCAGCTGGAGCTTCACCAATATCAGCCCTCATTCCCCTTAGGTTGAGCCTTCAGGAGCGGGGCCAGCAGGACTTAGGCGCAGGCCTCCAGGTTATGAAGATCTGACGAAATGCAAATGTGACAGGCCAGTACAGGAAGAGTATGAGGAGTCAGGTTTGGGCAAAGATCTAGGCAAGCAGCAATCAGGCGGAGTCATGATTCAGGCAGAAGTATGGGCAGGCGCCAATCAAGCAGAGTCAGGAAGCAAGCCGGGTTCAAGCCAGAGGGTCAATCCGAGGAGAAGCCAGGAACTGGTCCAAGGTCAAGAGCCAGGAGTCCAATCCAAGAAGCAAGGAACAAGGAAGGCCGAGAAGACAAGACACTGGAGACGTCTTTAGTTTTTTTTTAAAGGTCAAGGGGCAGTGTACCTGGCGTAAATCTGGGGGCAAGGTGTTCCAAAGAGATGGCCCCGCTGTGGAGAAGGCACGTTCCCTAGTAGACGTGTGGAGAGTGAGTTTGGGGGAGGGAGCATGGAGAGTTCCTTTATAAGCAGCTCTGATCGGTCTTTTTGAGGTGTTTAGGCGTAGTGGGTTTATTATCTTGAGAGAATGCTGATTGTGGATGGTTCTATGAATGATAGGGTCTGATGAAGGATTCTGAAGCTGATCGGGAGCCAATGGAGATTCTTGAGGATGGGCAAGATGTGGTCTTTTCGGCTGGAGTTGGTAAGAATTCTGGCAGCCGCATTTTGGAGCATCTGTAAGGGTTTGGTGGTAGTTGCGGGGAGGCATAGAAGAAGGGAGATGGGAGTCCATGTAGATGCAAAAAGTCCTGGACAAAGAGGTTAGCCAATTCAGTCACAGACAGGAGTCCAGGAAGCGGAATGAAATGAGCCATCTTCAAAAAACGATCCACCACTACCCATATAGTGGTGTTGCTTCTTGAGAGGGAAAGTTCCATGACAAAATCAGTCAACATGTAGATCCAGGATTCCTTGGGGACTGGCAGCGGCTGTAACAGCCCCCAAGGCCGAGCTCTGGTGCTCTTATTCATGGCACATGTGGGGCAGGATTTAACATATTGCTTTACATTGACCTTCATCTGTGGCCACCGATAATGATGGAGGAATAACTCCAAGATTCTGGAAATACCTGGGTGGCCTGCTAGATGGGAGCCATGGGCCCACTGAAGAACTTTCTGGCATAAATGCTGAGATACTACTGTCTTCCCAGGAGGGATAGGTTCAGCTGCTGCGATGAATATTCATGCAAAGTCTATATCATCTTCTGGGGGGTCCAAGGAGCTTTTGGTGTTGAAGGATTATGAGAGAGCATCAGCCCGTTGATTTTTTTTCTGTGAGACAATACTGCAACTCAAAGTCTAGCCCTGGAAAATGTCCCCACTTCTTTATGAAGGCAAAGTTTTTGTAGCATATTTATGAGCTATGTGGACAGAATATGCACAACTGAACTCCAGAGATGTGACCCCTATAGTATTCTGGAATGCTGCGAAAGTGGCGCTGTGGGGCCATATTATTTCTTACACAAGCAAAGGAATGGGAAAATACTTGATCTCTACTCTAAGCTGACGAATCGTAGATGGACTCACATGAATACTATGTCTGACGATATTAAAAAACAAATTACTGAGGTGTGAACAGAGCTGAATGCCCTATTGGATACTACAGCTCAAAAATGTTTTCTGTACTATTGGTACAAATTATATCAGTGGGGAGGTAAGAGTGGTAAACACTTAAGGGTAGATTTTAAAAGGGCTGTATAGCGCCCATAAACACACGTATCTTGCCATGTACAAAAACATACACTATTTTATAACTTAATCATGTAGGTTATAAAATACACTTCATGTGTGTACATATATCTTACATGTGCCACTTTGTTGCAACTCCCCATTAGGTGCAAGAGTCTGGGTGGAGGGGGGGGGGGGAGAGAGAGAGAGAAAGAGAACTTCTTTATAAGGCTTAGTCTGTTACTCTATACATGAACCATTGTAAGGGGGCACTTTGATTCGGGGTGAGTTTTCAGGAGGTGGGTTGGGGTTAGAGGGGTGATTTTGTAGACACATTCAGAGGTATCCATTGTAAAACTGACATCATTAAAGAATTTTTGATCTTTGTAAGTGATGAAAATTCTAAAAAGAGGAGTTCATTTGTACACCGCAGTCTCTGCTAGCTGCATTGTACAAATCAACTCCTTTTGCCTAACCAGATCTTGCCTCCTGCAGGAAAGAAGTTTGTTAGTATTTCTTTACTTATTGCCAAAAAGATTATCCTTCTCTGTTGGAAAGGGGAAGACTTGCCACTTTCAGACAATGGAAATGCATAATTTTGTATCTTTAGAATTGTTGAGGAAAGAGCTTCTGGTGATGATGTCAATCTGAGCAGTTGTCCTTAAGGCCAGCTCCCTAGGAGTCAGCAGACATTTGCCTAAAACTTCATCTTAAAATGTTAGAACCTCAGATTTTCTTCTACACACCTTTCTAAGTTTTCATGGACAATTTTGGCATCAAAGAGTGGCGAAATGTTGAGCAGATCGAAGCGGTTTGGAACATGCGTCCTCTGAAGACAAAATGGTGCTGGAACCAGGCCCTGCTATAGAAGGTTTATCGGAGGCTACTGTGATCAAAGAACTGACGTGTGCCATTACTGAACAGCTACAAAAACTACAAATGTCAGTTGATGAACTCCACCCTCCACCAACAAAAATGGACAGTTTTAACTCCATGGTTTCTGCAATAACGCAGTCAGTTTCAGTCCATGATCATTGTTTAGATGTGATGAATCCCACTATGGAAAACTGCGCACTAAAAATACGATTTTTGAAAATAAACTTGACGAACTTGAGAATCATGGTAAGCGTACTAGCTTGCGCATACTTGGCGTGCCCGAATCTGTGCAAGGTAAGGCGTTCCTACAATTTTGCGAGTTGTGGCTTCCTGAAATGCTGGGGATGTGACAGAAGCAGCCTATCTTGATGGAAAGAGCTCATTGTCTTGGCGCGAATGGTCCATCCCCCTGAAATATCCCGACAAGTAATTGTTACTTAAATTTCAACTCCAAAACTAAAATTCTTTCTGCACACCATAAAACAGTTGATCTGAAAAGTGACGACAAGCTTTTGGTGTTTCCAGATTTTTCTGCAAAGGTTATGCTTCTGGAAAGGAACTGATCCCACATTGTATGCAGCTGTGTAATAAGGGGGTTAAGTTTTTGCTCCAATTCCCTGTCAAACTCAAGGTTTTTCATAAGGGAGAAACCAAAGTCTTTACTGCTGGTAAGGAAGCCAAGGCATTTGTGGATCCGCTGTAAAGTTTCTTGATTCAGTCTTGATAACAGGCACGGAATTTAAGCTAAAATGAAGCAGTTTCAGTGGTGCAGTTCGATCTTTTTTCTTGAAACCTCAACGGCTCATGTCTTTTTCGCTGGTGAGCTGTCTTTACATTTGCAGTTTTGGACTGTGCTTGTTGGTTGAAAGAAAACATATTGTTGTTCTAACTTATTTGGGCTGCATTTCGTGTTTCTGAGGCGAGATGCTTTCCTCGGAACCATAATCTTCTCATTTTGTCACCAGTGTTTGGGTTGGAGAGTCTGTTGCCCTGAGATGTCACTGAGCTTGTTCGAGTTCCTGCTTCACCTTTAAAAAAAATTTTTTTTTCCTTCTCTGCTGACTCCAGGAGGCCCTCAAATGCATCTGGGAGGTTGTCCACCGGTGAAGACAGAAGAAAGAAGGCAGTTTTTCACACTATGAAGGGGATTTCCTTCTCAATTTGAGGGTTTTGGACTTCAAAATTCAGGACAGAAAGGGGGATTTTGTTTGATTGTGTGTGGATGGTGTGTGTGCTGCGAGTTTGTTTCTGATTGTGTGTGGGATGTGTGTTGGTCCTTTGTTTGTTTTTTTTGGGGGGGGGAGGATTGGCTGGTTGGGGAGGGGTCGCAGTGGGGGAATTTGGGGCAGTGGGATGTGAATCGATGGTGTGTATCTCTGGTTTGTGTTGTTTGTGGATGCCTTTACTGCTGGGCTAATCTGGTGATGTTTTTTCTTCTTTTCTCGGGGAGGATCTAGGCCGGGAGATTCTCTCTCTTAATTTATTACTTCGCACTGCATGTCTTGTTTACTTTGAAGGTCTTAATGGCTGATATTAACATATGTTCTCTAAATGTGGATGGGTTGCACTCCCCCTATTAAGACAAAATGCTGATAACGTTTTGTAAGCATAGTGCCACTATTGCTTACCTCCAAAAAATTCATCCTGACAATTCTGAACACCAAACGCTCTGGAGGGAATGGGTAGGCCAGTGTTGGTTTTCTTCTTTTTTAACTAGACAGCAAGTATGGCCACGCTCATCCATAAAAATGAACCTTTTTCAATGGAAAGACAATTTGCTGATCCCGATGGTGGATATATAATTGTGCTGGGAAGCATTTTTGGTATTCTAGTGATGTAGGTAAATATATATGCACCCAACCAATACTCCCCTAATTTTCTTTTACCACTTTTTTGGCTGAGCTAGTGTTGTGGGAAGACTATGCTGTTATTCTGGGTGGTGACTTTACAATCACTTGATAACCCTCTCATTGATTGTAAACGTTCTAAGACTCCTAAAAAAATTCAAAGTGATATCGGGATTGTTTTTTTTGTATACATGTGTTTCACTCTTGCTGGTGAATTTTCAAAAGGATTTACACGTGTAAATGTAACTACTATTGTAGCAATTTTCAAAAGCTATTTATGTATATAAAGTGCACTTAACACGAGCAAATCCTGTGGACAATTCAATGGCAAATATTAAAGCAAATTTCAGAAGCCCATTTACTTGAGTAAAACCAAGTTTTAAGCATGCAAATGCTTTTTTAAAATCTTTTCTATTTAGATTATCGTGAATATTATTTTTTTCACCTGTACATAATGTATATTCGTGTTTAGTTTATCTTCTGTTTGCGAGTTCCTTATTTGATAAACTACTGTCATGTGACATATTAGAAGTTTCTTTTTCTGATCATTCCCTGTTGGTTGCACAATTAAAGATAATGTGATCTACTTTCTTTCTGCATAGTATTTTTTTTGGTTGCAGTGTTTGACTTGTACCATGTAAGTATGGTTGCATCCAGTGAAAATCAATAAACATACTTAAACATAAAGATAATGTGAGATGGTGTCCAATCTTCTGGGTGGAAAATGTCCCCTTTTCTATTTTATGACAAAGAATTTGCATAATTTTGCAAGACCCATGGGAGGAATATAGGCAGTTAAATTTCTCGCCTGATATTGGACCCATGACCTTTTGGAATGCAGCCAAAGCTGTTCTGAGAGGTCAGATTATATCTTATCAAGTTTGAAAACATAATGAACTTGCTGGTATGGTTCTGGACTTGACTCAAAAACTTTCTTCCTTACAGAGACTCCATGTAAAAAAATCTTACCTCTGATATTAAACAACAATTGTAACCATTAGGAAAGAATTTGATGCATTCCTGGAGTTCAACGTTCACAGACAGCAGTATGTTGTTTTTTTTCAATACAACTCTTTCAAAGGGGGAACAAATCTGGTAAATGATTGGCTAATCTGTTAATCCTAAAACACAAATAGCTAAGTTGAGATACAGAGATGTAACTCAGCTCACCTTTTTTGGGTACTTGCCAGGTTCTTATGGCCTGGATTGGCCACTGTTGGAAACAGGATGCTGGGCTTGATGGACCCTTGGTCTGACTCAGTATGGCATTTTCTTATGTTCTTATGTTCTTATGTTCACTACTTCTATCTTAAAGGCTTTTGAATCTTGCTCTAAAACTCTCTATACTGCTGAATCTTTCTCCCAGCAAGCTCAGCAGCAATTTTTCACTGATACACATCTTCTACGTCTGTATGAAGAAAATAAAATGGGCCTTGATACACTTATTCAGGAGGTTGAAAGTAGAAGAGCTATTGCTCAGATAAAATTAGCCAAGGTCCCCCGGGGCCTGATGGGTTTGGGGTTGAATTTTACAGAATGTTAAGGATATTCTATTTTAACCACCTTGAAGGAACTGAATCACGCTGCTTTTTATTTGCATGGCTTATTATTTTTTATTTATATTTCTCAATCTTATTGTTTGATTTATGAGGACTGTTGATGTTTCTGTTTTTCAATTGCTTTATAATATACAGAGTCTAGCTTGTTGGAGTTTCTAGTTCACGTTCTGTTTACACATTTCTAATTATATTTTATGGTCTCTTTATTCTGTATTTGGTGAAGATCTGCATATGTAAGCGAGGTGAGGTATTGTGCTAGCATGTATAGTTACTATGTAGGAATTTAGAGCAGACTGGTTTGTTCTGCTTTCCTAATAGGTGTTTTAGGGCCTGGTGTAACATTTCCTTTTAATAGTGTTGTTCCTGTTTGAGTGCTTGCAGTTAGTACTGTTTTGGTATGGGATTTTTACTATATCGTTGGCTGTGAAAGGGCCAAACCCACACCTAAGATGCGTTACAATAGTACTATATGGGTTCCAAGTGTCATTTTTTGCAGGGTTTTCTGGTTGGCAGGCACCTCAGCAGTGCATGTTTTTCTGTACAACAAACTGGTGCCGGCTACATGGCCCACCGGCATCAATTTTATGTACCAGTAAATGGGGAAGGGGCACCTGGGGATCATTCTGCACAATTTAGAAATTTTGGACTTGTGGATGGGGGTAAAATAGGTTCAGGAGAGTACGTTAATTTTCATAGTTTTGATTTCCGGAGGGAGCAGGGCTTTTTTTTCAGCAGTGGAAGGAGGATTGGGACAGAGCCTTAGACTGACAGCTTCTATTGTGTGTTGAAAGGAAAGCAGTTGAGTGGCGCCTTATAGACTAACCAATTTATTAAAGCATGAGCTTTCCAGGATAGTCCACTTCATCAGATGCATTGTGTGTTGATTATTGGGGAAAACAACAAAAATTTTGTGTTAAAAAAACAGAATGGGGGGGGGAGGGGACAGCACAGCAATTGTTCTCACAGGGCAGCAAAAATGCTAGGATCGGCATCACAGTCAACATGGATTTACCCAAGGGAAGTCTTGCCTAACAAACCTGCTTCATTTTTTTGAAGGGGTTAATAAACATGTGGATAAAGGTGAACCGGTAGATGTAGTGTATTTGGATTTTCAGAAGGCGTTTGACAAAGTCCCTCATGAGAGGCTTCTACGAAAACTAAAAAGTCATGGGATAGGAGGCGATGTCCTTTCGTGGATTACAAACTGGTTAAAAGACAGGAAACAGAGAGTAGGACTAAATGGTCAATTTTCTCAGTGGAAAAGGGTAAACAGTGGAGTGCCTCAGGGATCTGTACTTGGACCGGTGCTTTTCAATATATATATCAATGATCTGGAAAGGAATACGATGAGTGACGTTATCAAATTTGCAGATGATACAAAATTATTCAGAGTAGTTAAATCACAAGCAGACTGTGATACATTACAGGAGGACCTTGCAAGACTGGAAGATTGGGCATCCAAATGGCAGATGAAATTTAATGTGGACAAGTGCAAGGTGTTGCATATAGGGAAAAATAACCCTAGCTGTAGTTACACGATGTTAGGTTCCATATTAGGAGCTACCACCCAAGAAAGAGATCTAGGCGTCATAGTAGATAATACATTGAAATCGTCAGCTCAGTGTGCTGCAGCAGTCAAAAAAGCAAATAAAATGTTAGGAATTATTAGGAAGGGAATGGTTAATAAAACGGAAAATGTCATAATGCCTCTATATCGCTCCATGGTGAGACCACACCTTGAATACTGTGTACAATTCTGGTCGCCGTATCTCAAAAAAGATATAGTTGCAATGGAGAAGGTACAGAGAAGGGCAACCAAAATGATAAAGGGGATGGAACAGCTCCCCTATGAGGAAAGGCTGAAGAGGTTAGGGCTGTTCAGCTTGGAGAAGAGACGGCTGAGGGGGGATATCATAGAGGTCTTTAAGATCATGAGAGGTCTTGAACGAGTAGATGTGACTCGGTTATTTACACTTTCGAATAATAGAAGGACTAGGGGGCATTCCAAGAAGTTAGCAAGTAGCACATTTAAGACTAATCGGAGAAAATTCTTTTTCACTCAACGCACAATAAATCTCTGGAATTTGTTGCCAGAGGATGTGGTTAGTGCAGTTAGTGTAGCTGGGTTCAAAAAAGGTTTGGATAAGTTCTTGGAAGAGAAGTCCATTAACTGCTATTAATCAAGTTTACTTAGGGAATAGTCACTGCTATTAATTGCATCAGTAGCATGGGATCTTCTAGGTGTTTGGGTAATTGCCAGGTTCTTGTGGCCTGGTTTGGCCTCTGTTGGAAACAGGATGCTGGGCTTGATGGACCCTTGGTCTGACCCAGCATGGCAATTTCTTATGTTCTTATGTTCTTATCACGAGATGAGCGTAGCGGAAGTGCTACCCCTGGAGTACTGAGTACCGCAGGGCCGACAGCACACAAGAGAAAATTGCAGAAGGAGCTCCCGTTTTCCTCTGATGCTGCTGGTGACCGTACGGGCCTCTGCATTTTTCTGCCGCCGGTGGAATGGGATCCATCGGGGGCTGCGCGAGCCTCTGCATTTTTCTGCCACTGGTGGGATGGCTAGGGCCTCTCGCTGTTCTCTGGCCTGGGCCCCTTTACCATCACAGCTGCTGCCCTCTCGGGTGTGCCGTCCCATGCAATTGCATGGTTTGCACACCCTGTAGCATCAGGTCTGCTTGTAATTATGTTCTTGTTTTTTTTTTACCGTTTTCATTGTCATGTTTTATTCCATGTTTCTCACTTCAGTAAACAAGTTGGGGGGAAGAAAAGAAATCTGATGTACTCTGTAATAGACAAACAACATTTAACCAAGCCTCTTTTCAATTTTGGGATGGGATACAATTCAGAGTGACGGGGTCTAGATTTTGTTAATTTGTATACCACTTTTTTTTTTTTATTTCTGCACTAGAACTCTCATTTGCAAATGTTTATCTATAAGTTGTGAATGTGTGTGTGTGTATGAGAGGTAAATTATGAAAATATGCTCACACTTATTTAGCGATACAAGAATTGTTAATTTACATTATTTCATTTTTTTATTAATGTTGAACATTTGTATTGCTCAATTTCTGTGCTGACCTAATAAAAGAAAGGCTATTTTTCATTTGTTGCTATCTCTCACACAAAACTTTGTCCAGTCCCATGCCTGTCATTCATTGCCACCTCATGTGTCAATATGTCTCTCAAGATAGTTTTTGGAATTTGGCCATCCTACAGCCATCTTTTTATTTAGCGTGGCAATGGACAGATAATGCAGAAGAAATTCTGTTAGACATTCCCTGGTATTGCAGAAAATTAAAATGTGAAAGGGTTTGTTTGGTGGACCTGCTATACTCCAATTATGAAAGTGGAGAACGTGGATTTCACAGTGCCGAGGAAGGCATCTTCCAATCCCCAGCCACAGCACCAAGAAGGAATGCAACTTAGCTAGAGTGAATCCCCTCCTTCTTCAGAGATTCTCAGGGAACCCCAGAGAAAGCTAGAGTACCATCTTTACTTACTAACTGGTTACTTCAGCCGCATCAGGGACTAATCTAGTGTGAGTCTCAATTTCATCTCCAATTCTGTTCTCTGTTCTTCTTTTTCCCAATTAGTGTCTGCAAGCTGAGGAAGTGTACCTTTAGCAGATCTGCTAACAGATGTGGAAGTTCCTTCATGTTTGCTGCCTCATGAGTCCCTCAGTCTTGATTTGTCTGAGCTTCTGATGAACTTGTACCCTTTCTCTCTTTAATTTTTTCTCTGCCTTATGGCTTATGATCACTGTTTTTGTTTTTTTTGCTTCAGCAGCCCCTCAAACTGCCTTTTTAATGCTCGAAAAAAAAAAAAAAAGGAAAGAAAAGATGATTATGGTTCCAAGAAGGCCTCGCTCAGTGGCTTTAAGGACTGTGTCTTTGGCCACAGGATGTTCATTGCCGATGGCCATATCATCTGCTTCAAGTGCCTGGAACCAGACCACATCTGCAAACTTCTAATACTGTGGTCAGATGTCACCAGCAGAACCAGGAGTGAAAAATGGTGGAGCTCTACAGTGATGAGGCAGAGCTAGTCCTGAACCCAGAGCAGAGCCTCCTTAGGCTCCCTCCCTGCCAAGATCAGCAAAGACTCCTCGAGTAGGGCTCCCCACATACGGCACCGAATTCTGTATCCGCCAAAGTTTTGGGATTAAGCAAGGTGCAGAAGGACCAGGTGCCATTGCACTCCACGACCCACTCCCGAGCCTTGTCTCCATCAGGGCTCATCGGCACCGAAGAAGAAACACTCATTGATACCACCGATGCCATCGGTGCAGAAGCTCTTGATGCACCTGGTGCCATTGAAGCACCAGCTCCTGGCACCATCGGTGCAGAAGTCCACAGTGCTGTTGATGCATGAAGCTTCAGTGCTGTCCACACACAAATACTTGGTGCTGTCAACACAAAGAACTTCATTGGCACATGATGACTCAGCATCGCTGACGCTTTTGGCACCATCAATGCAAAAGTCTGCAATCCGCACCGTTGAGGTCCATAGTAACACTGGTGTCAGTGAGGCCCGAAAGAGACTCTGCACAGGTTCCTTAATCTCTCCTGGCTCAAAAGGTACCTCACCATTTCTACCCAAACCCTACACCCACCAGGACCCCATCAGTGTCTTCTGCTTGAAGCATCCATCCTGAGTCCCTCTTGCTAAATCTTGAGATGCCAGATCCTATCTGCTCAATGCAGCCCTAATGCAGGGAGCCCAACAGAAGGTCACTGCCTGGAGTCTGGAGTATGCTTCTCAAGAGGATGACCCTATTCTGGTCTCAGAGGAAGATATCTTTTCTCCAACTGTGGCCCAGAGGACACAGCAGTTAGTGGACCATATTACAGAACTGGTTCAGATTTTCTTTACCTCTCTGGCAGCCCATAACAAAGAGGGCACCCTTTAAGCTCTCCTGCCAGGATGAGGGATCTATTCCCACAACGGGGAGCCTTGTCCACTTCCATTCCATTGGGAAATCCTATCATAACTGTCAGCTATAAAAGTTAGACCAGCTCCATAAAGCAAACCTTTCCCCTCTATGGAGTCATCCAGCCAGCTTTCAGAGGATGAAGTACAGGGCATGATCAGCTCTAATCTTAACCATGAGTTTTCCCTCCAAGATGAATGAGGTCCCCATCCTGATTGCCATCTTCATCAGGTCATGGGTTAACATCCCTTCTCTATTTGGTTTAGAGGAGGGGTCTATAGGGATCACCTCTAACTCATTACCTGATCTGCCAAAGCAGAGGACCTCTCCTTCTCCAGATTTCTAGAAAAGTTGAAGAAGGTCATTAGAGTTAACATCCAGAGGGATGAGATCCCACATAAAGAGGTCTTCAGTTTGCTTCAGATTCTTGAAAATCCCTTTGAGTCAGCAACAATTCCAGTACATCAAATTCTTTGGGACTTGCAAACAAGAATCCAATGTACTGCCCCCCCCCCCACCCCCCATCCCCTCCCCAAGAAGATGGATCTCAAGTACAATATATAACAGGATCCTGATTTTGGCACAGTCCAGCTCCTCTACCAGTTAATGCTGGTAGAATTGGTTTTGAACTGAGCTAAAAAGACCCATATATCAGTTTACACACTTCCTGGTAGGAATTGTCATGGGATCTCAGATATTGATGACAAGAAGCCCCTTACCCTTTAAGAAAAGACCAATACTGTCTGTTAATTCATCTTCATTACAGAGCAAAAGAATGCAGCCAGAAGCCTCTGAAATGAGACTTGGCTTAACTCCCGGAAACATACAGATGAGCAATAAAGAGATAATACGGTTTCTTACAGATACACTACCAGAGGGGACCATGGTTACTTTTCCTCTACATTACAGATCATCAGCTAGAAGACCTGGAAGGCCCAGACAGCAACCCAAAACAACTTTGTGAGCCAATAAATTGTTTTGGTATGCCAGAAAAGAGAAACAATAAGTTTTAATGTTTATAAGTTAGTACTTAATAACAAAAAGGTTTTGATGTTTATAAATTAGTGCTTAATAATATAAAGTTTTTAATGTTTATAAGTTAATACTTCGAAATTAAGAAAAGAACCTTCTTTCCTCTTTTTTTCTTTTCAAACGCAGTGATAGTTGACCTTCATAATAGGCATCATTGTATGGTAGAATAATACCTTAGTCACTCTGCCTTATGCTTAATCATAGGTCAGTTCTTATTTTTTAAGAATTTTTTAAGCATTAATTCACCCGGTGATAATTTCCAAATTTTTAACACTCATGTTTTCTTGTCCTGAAAGGGGTTAAAGAAGACTATTCAACTTCTTTAGTCTTTAGGCTTCATAATCAATTTTGCCAGGCCAAACCTCATTTCCACCCAGAGAATCAAGTTCACTGGGACTTGAATAGATTCACAGGAGGAGAGAGCATTTCTCCTGTTGGAAAGAGAACACTACCTATGGGCATTGCAACAAGTTCAAGCTGTAGCCTGGGCAATGCTGAGTGTCCTCTGTCACATGGCAGTGATGGTACATTGGGCCCCATGATGCACCTGAACATTAGAGCTCTCCAATGGGGATTCCATTCTCAGAGGGATCAGCTGCATCAAGATGCATTCTATAAGTGTAACTCTGGAATTGAAAACATGCCTTTATTGGTTGCTGAACTAATTGGTCCTAGAGGTGAGTCCCCCTTTCGAGTTCTACCTCATCAGGTGATGCTGATGACAGATACATGTACTAGAGCAGAGCTTTCCAAACTTTTCATGTTGGTGACACACTTTTTAGACAAACATAATTTCACGACACGGTAATTCAGTCTACTAGTAAACCAGAGGTTAAAGGTTAAACGAACGAAACATATTTCGACAATTTATGTATGTTTCCTTAAATATATACATAAATAAAATGTTTCACAATACAACCTATCTCATGAAAACCTTAAATTTATATTAAAAATATATATTCCAAGATTCATGTTATTGTTATAATTTATGAGAAACAATAAAACAAATTGTCTGTCCCCCACACACTCATCTCTCTCCTCCCCCCAGCACATGTCTGGCCCCCACACACTCATATCTCTCCCCCTCAAGCACATGTCTGTCCCCCCAGCACGTTTGCCCCCCACTCACTCATCTCTCTCCCCCCAGCACATGTCTGGCCCCCACACTCATGTACCTCGTCTTTTTGATTGTTGCCAGTTAAGTGCTTCACTCCCTTCCATGATCACCAGACACTGCTGCTTGCAGTCAGTACTAGGGATGTGAATCGTTTTAGGACGATTAAAATTATCGTCCGATAATTTTAATATCGTCTTAAACCGTTATGGAACACAATACAATAGAGATTCTAACGATTTATCGTTATAAATCGTTAGAATCGTGAGCCGGCACACTAAAACCCCCTAAAACCCACCCCCGACCCTTTAAATTAAATCCCCCCACCCTCCCGAACCCCCCCCCAAATGACTTAAATAACCTGCGGGTCCAGCGGCGGTCCGGAACGGCAGCGGTCCGGAACGGGCTCCTGCTACTGAATCTTGTTGTCTTCGGCCGGCGCCATTTTCCAAAATGGCGCCGAAAAATGGCGGCGGCCATAGACGAACACGATTGGACGGCAGGAGGTCCTTCCGGACCCCCGCTGGACTTTTGGCAAGTCTTGTGGGGGTCAGGAGGCCCCCCCCAAGCTGGCCAAAAGTTCCTGGAGGTCCAGCGGGGGTCAGGGAGCGATTTCCCGCCGCGAATCGTTTTCGTACGGAAAATGGCGCCGGCAGGAGATCGACTGCAGGAGGTCGTTCAGCGAGGCGCCGGAACCCTCGCTGAACGACCTCCTGCAGTCGATCTCCTGCCGGCGCCATTTTCCGTACGAAAATGATTCGCGGCGGGAAATCGCTCCCTGACCCCCGCTGGACCTCCAGGAACTTTTGGCCAGCTTGGGGGGGGCCTCCTGACCCCCACAAGACTTGCCAAAAGTCCAGCGGGGGTCCGGAAGGACCTCCTGCCGTCCAATCGTGTTCGTCTATGGCCGCCGCCATTTTTCGGCGCCATTTTGGAAAATGGCGCCGGCCGAAGACAACAAGATTCAGTAGCAGGAGCCCGTTCCGGACCGCTGCCGTTCCGGACCGCCGCTGGACCCGCAGGTTATTTAAGTCATTTGGGGGGGGGGTTCGGGAGGGTGGGGGATTTAATTTAAAGGGTCGGGGGTGGGTTTTAGGGGGTTTTAATGTGCCGGTTTTGCGATTTTACGTTTTTTCGATTTTTTACGATTTTTCACGATTTTTCACGATATTTTACCCCCCCAAACGGCAACAATACGATTCCCTCCCCCTCCCAGCCGAAATCGATCGTTAAGACGATCGAGGACACGATTCACATCTCTAGTCAGTACTCCTCATTGCCAGGCCTCATCGGCAGCAGCAGCCAATGCAAGGATGGCTGGGCTCGTTCCACCCACCAAGCCCCCCAAAAAAAACGCGATTGACAGCAAAAATCACCCAATAATAAGCAACCCATAAACCGAAAAAAAAAAGAGAATCTCTAGAAAAAAAAAAGCCCAAACTCGCATCAGAGTTGACCGGGCTTGCGCGACACACCTGCACACTGCAGGCGACACACTAACGTGTCCCGACACACTAACGTGTCCCGACACACAGTTTGGAAAGCTCTGTACTAGAGGGTGGGATGTGCATACAGGTTCCTCCCAAACTCAGAGAACATAATTAAAAACAGAATGTTTGTTTTAAGATCAACCTTTTAAATCTATGAACCATCCTTCATGCATTGAGAGTTTTCACTCATTTCCTTCAGGAAAAGAGAATTCTAATTGAAACCAATAATCAAATAGCAATGTTCTACACAAACAAGTAAGAAGGCACAGGGCCCTGGACCTTTAGGAGTGGGCACTCAGTCAATGGCCTCCTTTCAGGCAACTTATCTTCCTGAAGTCTCCAACATGTTGATGGATTGCCTCAGCAGATTATTTTGACCTTACAAGTGGTGACTGGACTAAGAAGTGGCAAACAGTCTATTTGACCTTTGGGGGTCAACCATACATTGACTTATTCACATCAGAAAGCAACAGAAAAATAAAAAAAAATGTAGCTTTATTTTTTCAAAGCTAATTCAGATCTGCTCTGAACACTTTTCTGCTGAAGTTGGAAATAGATATGTGCATGCTATATGCTTTTCCACTACTGCTGCTAGTGGCAAGGATAGTTCAGAAGGTGCTCAAGCATTGGGCACGACTTATCATCATTGCGTCGGCATGGCTCAGACAGGTGTGATTCTCCTTTCTCAAGTTGTCAGTCCATCCTCCAATTTCTCTGGGAGCTGACCCAGCCTAGGAACACAGGAGGAAGTTAGTAAGTGTCACTTGAGCTTCCCCACCCTCAACAGCATAGATGTTGATCGCTCGGTAGTTTTCTCACTGTCACTATCCAAGGATGTTGAGAACACGAGGGAAGGTGCCAGGAGTGCGAAAATGGTGGAAAAGAGGTGCCTGAGCAGAGCAGCGTCAAAGGCAACAGGCACAGGAAGCCGCCGCCACTGTTACTGCCTCCATCACTGCCGTGCCAGTAAAAAAAAAAAAAAAAAGACGGCAAAGTGAGTGTCAGTGCAGAGCTTCCAGGGAGGCTCCCGCTCTGTGCTAAAAGATTGTGCGGGGCCTGGTGTTGGTCCTAGCAGCTCCAAGGACACAGGGCCACAGCGTCCAACACAAATCCCATGATCCTCCCGCCTGGCTTACTGCGCAGCTGCTCTTTCTTTCTTGCTTCCCACAGGGACTGAGGACCCTTGGGTTTGTTGGCAGAGCTGCATGTTGATGAGCCTGAAGGCAGGGTGAGGCGACCATGGATGGAGAGTTTTGAAGGGCAATTTTTGCTGCTTCAAACTTTTGCTGCCTGAAGCGGTTGCCTCACCCTGCCTCATTATAGAAACACCCCTGCTCTCACTCTCCCACACACAAGCAAGCACACATGCTCTTTCACTCTCCTGCACACAAGCACACATGCTCGCTCTCACTCATATAGAAAGAGAAATGACGGCAGAAAAGGACCAAACGGTCCATCCAGTCTGTCCAGCAAGCTTATGGTAGCATTAGATGCGCCATACAGGTCTCCCCCATAATGGTAGCATCTGCCACATCATGCAAGTTACTCCCATACTTACTTTCCCAAACCGTCAAAGTCAGCGCCCTTGTCAATTGTTGTCCGAGTCCAATTCCCATTATCTCTTGCGGTTGAAGCAGAGAAAATTGTTGAAGTTGCCTCATCTCCAATCTTATTTTCCCAGACTGTAAAATTCATGTCTTTGTTAGTTGCTGTCTGAAACTAATTCCCCTTTTCCTCCTGCTGTTAAAGCAGAGAGCAATAATGGATTTGCATCAACAGTATGAAGGCTTATTGGTTAAGTGTAGTAACCGCCACACCAGTTACCCCCATGCACACTTTTCCTCATTTCCAACCTCTAGCCTTTAGGGATCCAGAGTGTTTATCCCATGCCCCTTTGAAATCCTTCGCTGCTTTTATCTTCACCACCTCCTCTGGAAGGGAATTCCAGGCATCCACCACCCTCTCCATGAAGAAACATTTCCTGACGTTGGTTCTGAGTTGGCCTCCCTGACAATTCATGATCCCTAATTTTACTGATATCTTTCGAACCATTAAAACCTTTCAGGTATCTGAAGGTCTGTATGATATCTCCCCTGCACCTCCTCTCTTCCAGGGGATACATATTCAGGTCCTTCAACCTCTCCTCATAAGTCATTTGATGGAGACCACCCCACCATTTTGGTCGCCTTTCTCTGGATTGCCTCCATCCTGTCTCTGTCCCTTTTGAGATAAGGTCTCCAGAACTGAACACAGTACTCCAGGTGAGGCCTCACCAAGGACCTGTACAAGGGGATCATCACCTCCTTTTCCTTACTGGTTATTCCTCTCTCTATGCAGCCCAGCATTCCTCCTTCTTCAGACCCCGTGGCCAAGAGAAGACTTTCGGCCATGGGGCTCTGGACCACTTCTGGCAGGGCGCACTCCTCCTCCTCCTTCTCAGCAGCACAGCCGCGCCAGAATCAGCAGCGTTGCCAGCGGGGCCGTGCTGCTTTTCCCCTTACTAAGGCTGCGCTGACCACGCCGTCGATTTCGACGGGGCCATGCTTTTTCCTTTTGCTGTGTACCCGCTGGCTGTGCTACTCTCCTCGGCACATGGCAACGGTAGAAGCACGTGTGGTCGTGGCCATATTGGCCATAGGCCCGTTACGGCTCTGGTGTGCGCATACTCCTGCCCTTTTCAAAAATCACTCACCATGCACAGAAGCTACCTACACATATACATACCAATTTCTATACATACCAATTTCTATGCGCACAACCTCTGCAAAAGTATTTGAAAATGACCCCCCAAGTGCTGTTTTCAATGTCTGTGTAAGTATCACTCAGAGAGGAAATGGACAAGCTTGTTTGTTTGTTTTTTTCCCTGATGAAATGAAATCCTTGTATCTGGTCTGAGACCACAGTGGGATTTCTAGTTCCAGCAAGCTGTCATTTATTTAAGTGGTGATGACATCTCTGGCCCTTTTACATTATTCACCTCCGCATAGGGCCGGCCTCAGGGAGGTTGTGAATGGGGTAACTTTCCCATGCCCTGTAAAACACCCCATATTTCCTGACCCACCTTGCCTGTCAGCTAATTAGATGTCTGCCGACTAGCACAATTAGCCATTTCTTATCAGCTCTCAAATATCTCACTAGCTGGCAAGTCTGCAAGTGCAGGACTGCAGAATGATTCCTCCCCACCCAGGTCCTGAACCGCCTTTCACCCCATTACCCGTCTAGGGCCTGCCTTAGCCTCCACTCCACCACGATTGGAAGGTTACACATTCTGCCACCCTGTGCACGCGCCCCAGGACACTTCAGCAGTTCAAAGGGTAAACAGCTTCCTCCCCGGTGCAAGGCCACTACAGGGAGGTGAGGGGATGGCATGCTGTGCTTATCTTTGCAACTTGCAATCCTGGCTTTGCTGTTGGCCTGTTTTATATTTTCTGCAGGTTTCACTGTGTGTACCGTGCCTAAAGGCAAATGCTCTAGACTCATTAAAAATCAAGCCAAACAGTAAACATTTAATAAATGCCCATCAGTGATTGTATTCCTGCCCTTTGTGCATATTTACTTATTGGTCCAAGGTTTACAACTCGCTGTGGTGTTTAATAATGAGGATCAATCTTGTTTGCCAAACATTAAACATATTGAGGGCTATTCAGCCATAGTCTCCCCTAGGCAAATAACACCAGATATTCAGGTTTTGCCCGAATAGCAAAAGGATCTATTCAGGAGATAACTCAGGTTTGAGAAAAAGGCATTCACCATAGCACGAATAAAGTTATTTGGGACAAGCAGAGCCACCACAAACACACCCATGCTCACCAGACCACAAGGATTTATTTACCCACACACAAGTTTCAGTCATCTCTTAGAGATTTGCACCCCTAATATATTTACTCTTTCCTCTGGCTAGGTCTCTTCTTTGCCGCACAACTCTCATTATGTCCCTATAGGAGAAAACTGTTAAAAATTCCTTGCCTATCCTGATGTGGAAAGTTATGAGAGCAGTGTCATTGTCCGTCCTTTTCCTCTTCCGTATTCAAAGGTATCATCCTGGCAACCATTTCTACTGCTTTTAAAGAGACTGTATTGCTTTCCTTTCTGGAAGTCATCTTTTTTGTAAGCACTTTGGCAGACCCTACTTACAAACAACTATCTGAATGATCTTGCCAAGCACACAAACCCCTTCCTTTTTATTCATACCTCATCTGCGTATCACCTCTTATATACTGTATACTGTGTGTGCTACCTGTACCCACACTATATACATGCAGCTGTGCTCCTGCACTCATACCCAGCCGTCAAGCTCCAGCATCATGTAACATAGCAGAAAATAGGTAAGAGACATATTTGAAACAAACCATACAAATTTTGCTGCAAACATTTTAAAACAATATTTTTTTGTGGCCCCTTCCAGATTAAAAGGATGCCAGTTTATTCATATATGCATGCTTAACAACATGTCTGATGATATGAAGTGCTCCTGTACTGTGCTGAAAAACTAGGAGCTGAGCAGGGCTTTTTATCATATAGTGTGTCACTTTCCCAAATGTAGGTGATGGCTATGTTGGGCCAAATCCTGAAGACCTTCCCTGGGTGGAGTCTTGCAGGGAGGGTTGGCAGAGATAATGGTCCATTTCCTACTACCCTATACTTGCTGTCCTTGTGATATTAAAATTTGCAAATTTTGTTTAAATGTAAACCGATGTGATATGTAAAATCGAACACCGGTATATAAAAGTAAATAAATAAATAAATACATACATATTAGGAGACTGGGTAACTGAATGGCAGATGAAATTTGATGTAGAAAAGTGCAAGGTGATGCACATAGGGAAAAGTAATCCCAACTACAGGTACACGATGCCGGGCTCTGCACTGAGAAAAGGACCTTGGAGTCCTTGTGGACAATACGTTGAAATTCTCAGCTCAGTGTACAGCAGTGGTCCAAAAAAGCAAATAGAATGTTAGGAATGATCCAAAAAGGAACGGAGAATAAAACAGAAAATATCATATTGCCTCTGTATCAAGCCATGGAGCGACCACTCCTTGAGTGTTGTGTGCAGTTCTGGCTGCCACATCTCAAAAAAAGACATAGCGGAACTAGAAAAGGTGCAGAGGAGGGTGACAAAGATGATAGACTATCTAAACACACATTCTCCCCAGATGCAGAGCACCAGGAAAGGAGAGGCCTTAGATTTTTGGGACAATTAACTGACGAGGATAACCTTAAGTCCTTCACAAATCTAGTGAGGGAATTTCAAATACCCAACTCCACTAGGGGCCTTTTATTTTCATCTAAGAAGAGATATCTTAAAGCATTCATTAAATTATGATGCAGTGAAGAATGTGAAGAGGTGGAGGGTGTGTTCAGTTGTAAACCTCAGCCCCGGCGTCTCATCTCAGTTTTGTATATCTCTATCCGCTCTGCGCTTCGGGAGATCACCACAGCAAATCGAATTCTTAGACAATGGAATATGGATTTGGAGATTCAGTTGGAGGCCAGGGACTGAAAAACCATCTGGAAAGTTGCTAGAAATATTTCTGGGTTCAATGATCTTGGTCTGATCTAGCAAGGCGATGCTTATGTTCTTATGTCCTGTGTTGATATATTCAGATCCTACTTCTTAAGCTGACACGCCTTGGATACTCGCTTAGAATGTAAGCCCTTTGTGGCAGGGACTCAGACTTGCATGCAATGTGTTGTTCAGTGCCCAGATTTAGGGTCCTTTATAAATGCCAAAATAAGCATAATGACAGCAGTGCAGGGTTTGAATATTAAATGATCTGTATAAAGAAAAGGTCTGTTTTCCAAGCCGAGATGCCAATGCTGTATACTAAAGAGCAGGACAGCTGTCATTCATTGATGCAAAAAAGAGATTACATAAATAGGAAAAGGTGTGCTGTAATGTTTTCTACATACTGATTTTCCATTCCAGCAGCTCTTCATGCTTTGTACCTCATTAAGCCCTTCTAAGTGTTTTTTGGACTCTAACAAGGAATTGTTTACATATATCTTGCTGCTGCCTTTCCCCCATTATATCACATAGAGCTGGGCAATGTTTGGTTTAGTGTAGTTTATTAGATTTTTTTTAAATTGCTTTTCTACAATAAGAAATCAAAGTGATTTACAATTTTAAATTTAACAAATACATAATAAGGCATAACATCAGATAAATCATATAAAAAATTAAAATTAAAAAACATCAGAAAAGACCATACATAAAATAAATGACATTATAAAGCTATAGATAATTATATCAATACAAAACTAAGCTATAAATATGTGAAATTATGTATAATAGTTAATGAAGTACATAAATAATATAATTACACAATACATAAAATATAAAGAAAATGTTTGCAAAAAAACCCCCTCAAAAACCATATTCATAACTAATATCTTTGAGAGGATATTTAAATGAGGTTAGGTTTGGGATGGAAGTTTGGACAAACTTTATATGGCTTCTAGCCCTTAGATCATGACATCAGACCTTCCTCCACCCAGTTCAAGATGTTGTGTATGTCACTAGACTGATTTTGTATATCTGCACAGAATGAATCTCATGCATGTTTAAAAGAGGCAGATAAAATTGTACCTTACATTACCTCTCCTTGTGCAGGGCAATTTTCATAAAGCTTTCCATGGGTAAGCGGATATTTGCCTGCAGAAACATGCCATCCAATAATTCTCCCCCTCCCGGGAAAAGAGATGGCAAAGGACTGTCCTGGCAAAGAACACATGGGAAATGTATTTTTAACTCCTCCTGCATACTTTCTGGTGAGTTTGCACCTACAAATTCTGCAGGCACTTATGCACCCACGGTAAGAACATAAGAACTTACGATATGCATATTGGGTCAGACCAATCCAGGTCACAAGTACCTAGCAAGTACTCAAACATTAAATAGATCTCAAGCTACTACTGCTTATTAATAAATAGCAGTTTATGGATTTTTCCTCTAGGAACTTATCCAAATCTTTTTTAAACCCAGTTACACTAACTTTTGTAACCACATCCTCTGGCAATGAATTCCAGAGTTTAACTATGTGCTGCATGAAAAATAATTTTCTTCAATTTGTTTTAAATGAGCTACTTGCTAACTTCATGGAGTACCCCCTGGTTCTTCTATTATCTGACAGAGTAAATAACCGATTTATATTAACCTGTTCAAGTCCTTTCATGATTTCATAGACTTCTATCATATCTCCCCTCAGCCATCTCTTCTCCAAACTAAACAGCCCTAACTTCTTTAGCTTTTCCTCATAGGGGAGCTTTCCAAGCCCCTTATCATTTTGGTTGCCCTTCTCTGCGACTTTCTCCAGTGAAACTTTATATTTTTTTGAGATGTGGCGACCAGATTTGCACATAGTATTCAAGGTGTGGTCTCACAATGGAGAGATATAGAGGCATTATGACATCCACTGTTTATTTGCCATTCCCTTCCTAATAATTTCTAACATTCTGTTTACTTTTTTGACTGCTGCAGCACACTGAGCCGACGATTTCAATGTATTATCCACTATGACACCTAGTTCTCTTTCCTGGGTGGTAACTCCTAAGATAAAACCTAACATTGTGCAACTACAGCAAGGGTTATTTTTCCCTATATTCAACACCTTGCACTTGTCCCCATTAAATTTCATCTGCCATTTGGAAGCCCAATCTTCCAGTCTTACAAGGTCCTCCTGCAATTTACCACAATCTGCTTGTGATTTAACTACTCTGCATAATTTTGTATCATCTGAAATTTGACCACCTCACTCATTGTACGCCTTTCCAGATCATTTATAAATATATTAAAAAGCACTAGTCCAAGTACAGATCCCTGAGGCTCTCCACTGTTTACCTTTTACCACTGTGAAAACTGAACATTTAATCTTATTCTCTTTTTCCTGTCTGTTAACTAGTTTGCAATTCATAAAAGGACATTGTCTCCTATCCCATGATTTTTTAGTTTACTCAGAAGCCTCTCATGTTTTGTGATTTTATTCTTTATAACAGTTTCCATGATTTTCCTGGCACTGAGGTCAAGCTCACTGGTCTATAGTTTCCTGGATCACCCCTGGAGCCCCTTTTAAATCTCAGGGTTACATTGCCCGCCTTCCAGTCTTCAGGTACATAGGATGATTTTAATAATATGTTACAAATTAATTGAAATAGGTCTGAAATTTCATATTTTAGTTCTTTCAGAACCCGGGTGATTTACTACTCTTCAGTTTGTCAGCCTGGGCTACCATATCTTCCAGGTTCACCGTGATTTAGTTCAGTTCATCTGAATTGTCACCCTTGAAAACCATCTCCAGGATGGGTATCTCCCCAACATCTTCTTTAGTAAATACCGAAGCAAAGAATTTGTTTAGTCTTTCCGCGATGGCCTTATCATCCCTAAGTGCCCCTTTAACCTCTCGATCATCTAACAGTCCAGCCGATTCTCTTGCAGGCTTTCTGCTTCAGACATATTTTTAAAAGTTTTTATTATAAGTTTTTACCTCAATGGCCAACTTCTTTTCAAATTGTCTCTTAGCCTGTCTTATCAATGTCTTACACTGTTCTTATGTTCTTAACTTAAGAACATAAGAAATTACCATGCTGGGTCAGACCAAGGGTCCATCAAGCCCAGCATCCTGTTTCCTACAGAGGCCAAACCAGGCCACAAGAATCTGGCAATTACCCAAACACTAAGAAGATCCCATGCTACTGATGCAATTAATAGCAGTGGCTATTCCCTAAGTAAACTTGATTAATAGCAGTTAATGGACTTCTCCAAGAACTTATCCAAACTTTTTTTGAACCCAGTTACACTAAGTGCACTAACCACATCCTCTGGCAACAAACTTCAGAGCTTTATTGTGCGTTGAGTGAAAAAGAATTTTCTCTGATTAGTCTTAAATGTGCTACTTGCTAACTTCATGGAATGCCCCCTAGTCCTTCTATTATTTGAAAGTGTAAATAACCGATTCACATCTACTCGTTCAAGACATCTCATGATCTTAAAGACCTCTATCATATCCCCCCTCAGCCATCTCTTCTCCAAGCTGAACAGCCCTAACCTCTTCAGCTTTTCCTTGTAGGGGAGCTGTTCCATTCCCTTTATCATTTTGGTTGCCCTTCTCTGTACCTTCTCCATCGCAACTATATGTTTATTGAAATGCGGCGACCAGAATTGTACACAGAATTCAAGGTGCGGTCTCACCATGGAGCGATATATAGGCATTATGACATTTTCCATTTTATTAACCATTCCCTTCCTAATAATTCCTAACATTCTGTTTGCTTTTTTGACTGCTACCTGGGTGGTAGCTCCTAATATGGAACCTAACATCATGTAACTTCAGTAAGGGTTATTTTTCCCTATATACAACACCTTGCACTTGTCCACATTAAATTTCATCTGCCATTTGGATGCCCAATCTTCCAGTCCTGCAAGGTCCTCCTGTAATGTATCACAATCCGCTTGTGATTTAACTACTCTGAATAATTTTGTATCATCCACAAATTTGATAACCTCACTCATCGTATTCCTTTCCAGACCATTTATATATTATATATATATATATATATATATATATATATATATACCAAAAAAAAAACCCTACATTAAAAAATGTGGGAGACAACTAGCACTTTTGTGAGTTCAATAAAATATTTCAAAATGAAGTATTACTTTAAGTAATACTTCATTTTGAAATATTTTATTGAACTCACAAAAGTGCTAGTTGTCTCCCACATTTTTTAATGTAGGGTTTTTTTTTGGTATATATGCTAGTTATAGCACTGGTAGAGACGATACTGCCAACAATTTTTTGATTGCTCTATATATATATATATTATATATATATATATATATATATATGTTGAAAAGCACCGGTCCAAGTACAGATCCCTGAGGCACTCCACTTGCCAGTGCTTATGCTTTATCCTATTTTTTTTCTGATGGATCCTTCTTCCAATTTTTGAATGAAGATCTTTTGGCTAAAATAGCCTGTTTCACATCACCTTTTAACCATACTGGTAATCATTTTTCCTTCCTTCCACCTTAATGCTTGGAATACATCTGGACTGAGCTTCTAGGATGGTATTTTTTAACAATGTCCATGCACTTTTTACCTTTGTAGCTGCACCTTTCAGTTTTTTTATAACTATTTTTCTCATTTTATCAAAGTTTCCCTTTTGAAAGTTTAGTGCTAGAGACCTGGATTTACTTACTGTCCCCCTGCCAGTCATTAATTAAAATTTGATTATATTATGATCACTATTGCCAAGCAGCCCCACCACTGTTACTTCTCTCACCAAATCCTGCACTCCACTGAGAATTAGATCTAAAATTGCTCCCTTTCTGATTGGTTCCTGAACCAATTGCTCCATAAAGATGTAATTTATTCCTTTCAGGAAATGTATATCTCTAGCATGTCCTGATGTTTCACCCACCCAGTCAATACTGGGGTAATTGAAAACTCCTATTATTACTGTGCTACCAATTTGGATAGCTTTCCTAATTTATCTTAGCATTTCACTGTCCATCTCATCATTTTGGCCAGGTGGACAAGCACACAAATTCCTGGTTTTTGTTTGCCCTCTGACTAGCTATTTAATACAAACACACAAACTCTAGTCCCTCTTCCCTAGGAGCACATGGAATCTTCTTGAAACCATTACAAGAAGCCTCTGAATCAGAAAAAAATGTTCTCTTCCAACCTCATGTCCACATTCTACCTGGGCCTCTTTTACTTCTCTTTCCAGAAGGGGATGGAAGATCCAGAGTAGAGTCTGGGATCTGCCCCAAAGCAAAAGCCTATTGCAAACAATTAATAAACTCACTTATCCAGGCCAAGGAAGAAGAGGATTCCAATGGAGGAGAAAAAAAATAATGTTTTAAAGGCTGCAGTCAAATGGGAATCTCCTTTAGACCCCCGCAATGCTTACCCATCAGCAGAGAGAGGAGGGCCCATGTCTTCCTCATTCCCCCGCAGAGATAAAATAGCCGCAGCTCCTGATTGAGAGAGTTGGAACAAGCCCACACCAGGCTTGATGACCAATTCCACTGATGCGGATCCCAATGGGAAGACTCCTTTCACTGCTCTGGAGCTCTCTCTTTTATGCAGGTGCAGCAAAGTCTCACCTCGCCCCTCAGCTGAATTTTTCCCAGCATGCAGCCAGAGCAAAGTTTGGGCTTCACTCAGCACTGCTTCAGTTGGTAAAAAAAAACTTCACTTACTAAACTGCTCTCTATGAAAAATGTTCCCCAGCCCCGAGCTGTCTGTGCCCCAACAAAACTGTCTTCTATGCCCTCTTACTGTTTCTTCCTTTTTCTTTTTTTTTTTTTTTTTACTCAGCAGCCAGACGGGAACCAATTCAGGAAGAGGCTAGGAAGAAGACAGGGAGGGAGGAAAGAAGATCACTTAGGCCAGACCACTCTAATTCTGGAAGTCCCTCTGACTGAGGCTCTGCTCCACTTTGGGAGGGAACGCTAGGCTTTCACCTCAGGAGGTGCCTCTATTCTTTAAGTCATTTGTCTTCTCGATAGGGTGACCATATAGCTCCATGTCAAGGGGGAGACGCCAAACCAGTCCTGGTTTTACCCCACTGCATTCACAGAAATGTAGTTCTGATTGACAAGGAGCTACTTGGTCACTCTACATGCAAAGGTAAATTTTAAAACAACTGCCAGTTTTTTCCCTTGTCAAGGGAAAAAAAAACTGAACCAGCGCCTGGTTTACCCCAATGCATGCAATGAGACATAGTTCTGTTTTTCTTATGGAACTCAATAGAGAAATCAGAACTACATTTCTATGAATGCAATGGAGTAAAACCAGAACTGAATTGGCTTGTCCCCCTTGACATGGAGCTATATATAGTCACCCTACTTCTGCAGCCGCTATTCACTTCTCTTTCCTGAACAACCCAGCCAGCCTTAATATGGAGCACAGGATGCAATCTGTACCATCTGTTGGAGACAGAGAATACTGACAGGCTGAGGTCAGCATAGCTCATATAAGAGAAATCAGTGAACCTGTTTTCTCTGTCAGCAAACAAACAACAAGGTGGAATCGGTAAAATGGACTTTATTGATCTCGCCCGACTCTGGCCGAGTTTCGCTCATCGAGCTGCCTCAGGGGCTTGAGAGCCACTTGAATTGGCTCAGATTAGCACGAACTTCACATGCACAGTGATTCCAGAATCATTAATCAGCAAACTGACCTCAGTAGAAACGGCACTCGCGTATCGCCTCTCAAGTGCATGTGCATGTGAAGTTCGTGCTAATCTGAGCCAATTCAAGTGGCTCTCAAGCCCCTGAGGCAGCTTGATGAGCGAAACTCGGCCAGAGTCGGGCGAGATCAATAAAGTCCATTTTACCGATTCCACCTTGTTGTTTGTTTGCTGTTTGCCATCTTGGATCGGTTACCGGTTTGTTTTCTTGGACCATCCCTGTTATTCTCTGTCTCCATCTGCTGGTCAGTGGGCATAACCCATTCATCTGGACTAGTCTGACTAGATAAGGAATACAGCTATATATTATTATGAACAGTGTTTCAGTAGCGTCTCCCCTTATAATTATATACCTTGTAGCTTCCTAAAAGGTGAAGTACATTGTTAGCTAATATTTAGGACTTCTTAGTTTAGATTTTAACCAAAATAGAATACTCCCGATACATAAAAATAAAATAAAATAGGTGTTTATTAGATAAACACTATAAAAACACCACTTCCCCTAGTACTCTTTCACCCCCCCCCCCCTTTGCCAACCCCTTCTGTGTTGTTTTTGTGCTATTTCCATGCTAACGACTCCTCAGCTGTATAATGTATGTATCTGATTCAACCGGAAAAGGTACCTAACAATAGTACCTGTGCCACAAAATCACTGACCTTTACTACTCCTAAAGTGTTGCGGTCCGCTCCGTAACCCTCGCGTCCCAGCCCTTACCTCAAAGTTCCAGCCGGGCCACTCGATGCCTGAACCAGCTCCGTGAGCGTCTCCGCGGGGGAGACGCCATTACCCTGGGCTCCTTAGGCACGCGCGCGTGCTGTCACGGCGCTGATATAGCCCGTTTCCCGCCAGAGCGCGCTCCGCCCCCGCCCCCACTCCTGACATCAGACGCCCAGTCCTACTTAAACTCCCCGCGGACCCCACTACGACACCTTGCAACCGGGTCCCTTGCGGTGCCCAGTTGCCCTGAGCCCCGGTGTGTGACTCCCTCGCACACTGTTCCTGCCTGCCTGCCTGCTTGGTCTACCACGTGACTTGCTCGCACTTCTAACCTCTTAGTTCTTGCCTGCTTCAGCACCTGTCCAGGTTCCTGCCTGGTCCCACTCTGCCTGCCTTCAGCTCGCTATAGTTCCTGCCTGGTCCTGCTCTGCCTGCCTTCAGCTTGCTACAGTTCCTGCCTGGTTTTGCTCTGCCTGCCTTCAGCTCGCTATAGTTCCTGCCTGGTCCTGCTCTGCCTGCCTTCAGCTCGCTGCAGTTCCTGCCTGGTTTCTCCCTGCCTGCCTTCAGCTCGCTGCAGTTCCAGCCTGGTTTTGCTCTGCCTGCCTTCAGCTCGCTATAGTTCCTGCCTGGTCCTGCTCTGCCTGCCTTCAGCTCGCTGCAGTTCCAGCCTGGTTTTGCTCTGCCTGCCTTCAGCTCGTTATAGTTCCTGCCTGGTCCTGCTCTGCCTGCCTTCAGCTTGCTACAGTTCCTGCCTGGTTTCGCTCTGCCTGCCTTCAGCTCGCTATAGTTCCTGCCTGGTCCTGCTCTGCCTGCCTTCAGCTCGCTACAGTTCCTGCCTGGTTTCGCTCTGCCTGCCTTCAGCTCGCTATAGTTCCTGCCTGGTCCTGCTCTGCCTGCCTTCAGCTCGCTGCAGTTCCAGCCTGGTTTTGCTCTGCCTGCCTTCAGCTCGCTATAGTTCCTGCCTGGTCCTGCTCTGCCTGCCTTCAGCTTGCTACAGTTCCTGCCTGGTTTCGCTCTGCCTGCCTTCAGCTCGCTATAGTTCCTGCCTGGTCCTGCTCTGCCTGCCTTCAGCTTGCTACAGTTCCTGCCTGGTTTCGCTCTGCCTGCCTTCAGTTTGCTACAGTTCCTGCCTGGTTTCTCCCTGCCTGCCTTCAGCTCGCTGCAGTTCCAGCCTGGTTTTGCTCTGCCTGCCTTCAGCTCGCTATAGTTCCTGCCTGGTCCTGCTCTGCCTGCCTTCAGCTTGCTACAGTTCCTGCCTGGTTTCACGCTGCCTGATTCCGGCCCGCCGCAGTTCCTGCCAGGTCTCCTTCATCCACTTCAGCTCCAGCCTACTCAAGATCCGGACCAGAGATCACCTAAGTCCCAGCGGCCGGGTTCCTACGGGCTCCCCCCCGGGGGGACACCGGCTTCCAGGGTGAACATCCTGAGTCCCAAGTGGCTGGGGTCCCAAGGGCTCCTCCCAGGGGAGTACCAGCTTCTGGGTGAAGCCTACTGTCTACATCAGCCTGGTCTGCCTACCAGCCTGCTGCCCCAAGACAATAGTCCAACTACCCCAGGTCTCCTGCAGGCCGGCCTAAGGGTCCACTGTCTAGCTAGTCCACAACATAAAGCACCCCTAATTAGATGGAATACAAACACCTACATTACAAATCATAAAAACCTAAAATCAGAAGCCCTACTTATGTTTATATGATAGAACCAAGTACAGCAGGTAAGTCCTGAACTGTTCTAAGGTAGATTTATTTCCACATTACTCTGAACACTAAATGTCAGATTTAAGAATCAGGCAAAATAAAAAGGTGCAAAGGTCTGAAAATCAGCTTGCTTGCACAATTTGGAAATGGTACCTCTTTTGTACCAGGTTTTAACTTCCTGCAGCTTCTCTAAGGAAAACTAATTGCACAAAAAGTAATCTGCAAGTAAAATGTGCAGATTGTGCCATGGGATTCCCGTCCTATCCTTATATGCAGTCTTTTTCTGCAATCTGCTCTTTAGCTATTCTTGCTTTGGCTGCTGTTCTGATAACTTTGTAAGCGTAGATCACTGAATAGCTGGGGATATTTTAACCTGTGGCAATTTTCCCTTAAACTGCAAAAAAAAAAAAAAAAAAAGAGATTGAGGCTGATTGAGGAGATATTTGGCCCTCTCCAACTATTTTCTGCATACCTCCAAACTTCTCAAAGTACAAACCTCTGTCCATACTTATTTATTTATTTATTTACAAAATCTTAATATTCCACACTCTTACCAAAACTATTGTTCTAGGCAGATACAACATCAAAATTAAAACAAATATAATTTAAAACATGTGATACCTGCATGGACTTCCAATAACAATCAGCACACCAGCGCCCACACTTACTTAAGCATCATCACGGTGGGAGAAGCTCAGCTGCAGTTTTCCAAAGCTTATGTTGAATCAAAAATGAAACAAAAATCACAAGGTAAAAGGAGGAAGTGTAATCATTAGGTCTGTTTTAACTGCCAATAAGAGTCCTTCCAAACGTGTTTCACAGAAGCCCAGAATATGATGCCTCTGCTAGCACTCCTGCTTTAAATCTTAATTGCTGTTGGTACAGTTGTTGTTTTACTGCTACATGATAAATCTAAATTATTTTATAGAGGAAAAAAAAACTGTATGCAAATCACAATTTCATACACTTATTTTGGTACATAAAAGCAATGGAGGTGGTTGAATATATGTCAGGATAATAGGCTGTCACATGATGCGAGATTGAGGGATTCTAAAATTCCTCCAGGACCTACTCGCCAGTGATGCCCTCCAATAATATGTGTTGGGGGGGGGGGGGGGGAGAGGAGGGAATGGGACTGACGGAGTACATGGTGAGTATATTTCTTTCCTGATGAGTGCACACTCTCCCATTCCACCCTAGAGCAGTACTTTCCCTCCGTCTTCACATCACACCCTTTCCCCACCCTAGTGCAGTCTGCTCCTCCTCCTCCTCCAGTTCCTCTACTGCCAGCCCTCTCACTCTCCTCCCCGGCCTGAATAGAGGCAAATGATGGTTCTGACTCCCACCAAGTGCACCTTCCAATCCCTTCTCACTCTCTCTCCACCCCTTCTCACTCTCTCTCCACCCCTCCTCAGCCTTCTCACTCTCTCTCCACCCCTCCTCAGCTGTTTCACTCTTGTCGCCTGCCCAGATGAGGACAGAACTCCTAGCCCATTCCCTGGTCCATGAGCCAAATCTGCTGATTTCTACTCCCAACAATGCCACCGCTTCCTCCTCCTAGGCCCCAACTAGGGTCAAAGATGCTTCTGCTGCTGTTCTTTTTTTTTTGTGGATTCTGACTGGGGCTGAAGATGCTGCCACGTCCTCCTTCTGAGCCCTGATAGGTTGAATGTTCCACCACCCGATCCATCCTGCTCCCCAGCCGAGAATATCAGCAAGTGGATTTTTGAAAGCCTGATGAGATCTGGGATATACTGTCATATAACTGTCAGAGTATATGGGGGTTTTTTTGTAGAAAACTTACTGCTTTTTGTGAATATTTCTTTACTTATAACCACTGTCTTGGTCATCAGACCAGTGCATGACACTGTGTCCACTTACAGGATATTTGCTAAGCTGTTTTATGTGTACTGAGGTTCTTCATGCAGTGATGACATGAAGATAATTTTCTTAGGAAGCGGAAGCACCGTATTGTGAAGCAGCATGAGCTTATGCTATGTGGTGTGTACGTCACACATAGTCCTTACTGTGACATGGACAAGAGTACAAAAGAGGCCTGAACTCCCTCCTCCCCCAAGGAGGACCAAGGGTGTGAATGCAGCCATGACGACTCTCCAGAATTCTCGTACTGTCATTTCTAGATATAATCCCTAAGTATACAGCCACCCTTGGGCTGGAATGTGGTAGCACAGTTATGTATGTGTTACGATCTTGGTCGTAGAGCCCATCCTGCGAGCAGGCCCCCCGCTCACCGCTACTGCCGCTGATGCCGCCGGACTCTGACTAGCGCGGCCTGGACTGCCATGTTGCTCCTACTCACCACCGCTGCTCCCCGGGGCCTTGTTGGTGCGGCTGGATGCCGCCGATGCCATCTTCGCGGCCTATTACCGCTGTTGCCGATGCCGCCAGGACCTTTCGTGGCGGGCCACTGCCATCATCTTGGGGCAGCCGGGGGCTGTGCCTGTCATCTGTTTTTGTGGTGTGGAGTGCCGCCGCCGGTGCTGCCTTCAGTGCGGCCCTAAAGCTGCCACTGCCGACTACTTCTCCGTGGCGGGGAAGACGCCACGGGACTCCGAGCGGCAAGGGAAGCCACTGCTGCTCCGATGCCATCCTGCGGCCTGGAGGCCGCTCCTGATGCCTGCCTGCTTCCGTGTTC
The DNA here is from genome assembly GCF_901001135.1 of Rhinatrema bivittatum. Classification (NCBI taxonomy): domain Eukaryota; kingdom Metazoa; phylum Chordata; class Amphibia; order Gymnophiona; family Rhinatrematidae; genus Rhinatrema; species Rhinatrema bivittatum. The sequence goes on from NC_042617.1 coordinate 53,136,253, forward strand.
TTCACAGCAGGGACGCCGCTGTCCGAGGTCCTGCTCTTCCCGGGGCCCTCCTCTAGGTGCTGGCGCGCGCCTCTTCTTTATATTTAAAAGGCCAGCGGCGGGAAAAGCCCGCGGCCCCATCGGAAGTCCTCTTCAGTCCACTTCCTGCTTCAGCCCTGTAAAAAGGCTCAGTTCCTATTCCTTCGGATCATGGTTGTCCATGTTCTTCCTTGCCGGTCCAGGTCCTCCGCGGTTTTCATGTGTCCGAGGTAGTTCTTTGTTCCGTGTCTTCATGGTCCTGGTCTCGTTCCTCGTTGGAGCTCCTTCGTTGTCTAGTCCTGATGTCTCAGATGTCTTTTGTTGCCTAGTCCTTATTGTTCCAGATGTCCTAGTTCCAGATGTTCCATCATTCTGAAGTCCTGATCATCCTGTGTTCCGAGTGTTCCAGGTTCCGAGTCTTCCAAGTTCTGAGTCTTCCAGTCTGCCAGCTCTTCGAGTCCTCCAGATAGATGGCCACCTCGAGGGTAAATCCGTATGGATCTGGTTCCTGTTTCTGGTCATTGAAGCCTCGTTTGGTTGGATCCCCTTCTGGTGCTTGTCTCACTCCCGCGTGGTCTGCAACCAGTCTTCCTAGGTTGTGTAGGGCGCGCAAGCGGACAGGGTGGTCCGCGACCAGCCCATGGCGGGCTGTGTAGGGCGCCCTGAGGGACAGTGCCCACCTGTACCTTCCACGTTCCAAGTCCTCGTCTGAGTCCTTCTAAGTTCCAAGTCTTCATCTTCTTCCTGCCCTCAGCCTCCGTCTGACCTTACGCACTCGTTCCCAAGCGGCGAGTCCAACAGGGCTTTTGGGTGGCCGGAGGGCTATCCTGAGACAGCATTGCGTTGCTGGGTCTCACTGGTGCGTGTAGGTCCAGCGGAGGACTGATCCTGCTTGGTTCCTGTTCCGAATTCCTTGTCTCAGTTCCAGTCCTGCTTTGTTCCTGCTCTGCCCGTGCTTGCATGCTCTCACCTCCCACGGTGTGCCTCGGGGGCTCCTCCTTGAGTCGTGCCGTGGTTCAAGGGCTCACGCTCTCCCATGAGTTAGCAACCGCGCCTGCATCAGGATCCGAAGTCCTCGGTCGCAACAGGATCCGTAGGCCTCGAGGCCGCGGTCGCAACAGGATGATGTGTACGATCAGAGAGAGCACATACACAAAAGTTTGCTTGGAAAGATTAGCATCATTGGCTGCGCTGTCTTGAAGTCATTAACACTGCTACTACAGAAACTTGGCTCAGTTTAAACCCATTTTATGTCTACGGGGAAAAATGCTTAGCACATTGGAACCAGCGTGTCTCTGGGTGCATTTAGATAGTATTATGTTTATAAAAACCGAAGCTGTGATGTTTTGTTCGCAGTGGATCGCAGGGGCTACATTTTTTTTTTTTTTTTGCTTAGAAAGAATGAAAGAAACAGAGGCTCATAATTGACTTCTGGCACAGTTTCACAGGTCTGCCTGGTACCCTGTCAAAGAGATGACTGCATCATCTAAAACCGTGTCCGTTTGTGCAGAAGAATTGCGCAGGTGAGGCAGGGCTATCGCAGGCCTGGAACACAAACAGTGCAGCAATACAGGGGTAATCTACAAAGGTAATGACGCAGAACAGCAGTGAGCAAGGAGAATGTTAAGAGCACACCCTTCATGTCTGGCATGGGTTTCTCTCTGTTTCTGATCAGATAAGGAAACATAAACAGTGTCGACAGTCTACCCATTTGTGTCTGCTTACTATCTGCAGTCTTACTCCACCTGCAATGTTCTCCCTCTCTCTGCCACTCAGGTCACTTTGTGCTGTCCCCATGAATGCTTGAACTGCGTCACTGGTTCGGCTCCTGTTGCCTCCACTGAAAGGTCTGTTCCAGGTGTCCACCACCCCTCTTAAGTAAAAAGCAATTTTCTTACATTCCTTTTGCAATTCCCTCCCTTCAGTTTCCTAGGACCTCTTGTCCTTGAGTTTTTCATGCTATGGAAAAAACTTTCCTCAGATACTTTATTGAAGCCTGCTAGATATTTGAATGTTTATATTTATTTATTTATTTTTATTGTTTTTTTTTAATGTGTATACCGCTATTCAATACATCACAGTGGTTTACAAGAAAACCATACATAATAAAATTATACAACAGTTAAAACAAAGAATACAAATTCTTCTTCTTAAAAAAAAATACAGAAAATAAAACATCTATTACAAAATATATACATCACTATTCATTATAGAACAGCATCGATGTGATATATGATATGATGTATCATATCGCCCCTTTCCAAATATCTTCAGAAATGTGATCAAAGATAACCCGAATCCCATATTTTTTCCACTGTTATTACTGTGCTCTATGAAGTTTCTGATATTTACTGTTAATACAATGAATGTTAAAGTGGCAGTACTGTAATATCCAGATTCTGCAAGAGATCCATTTGTCCTTGGTTTCATTGCTTCTCCTTTGGTTCCTTTTTAAAGTGCCTATCACAGATAGGCAAAATGAGCATATTAAGCATAATAGGAAATGTAGATCAGGTTACCAGCGTTAACTGAATGCTAACCTTCCAAGCTGTATTTCTCAAAATGCCTGACCAAAGCGTTAAAAAAACCCCCTGCTCAACCTAATCATCTAGCATGCCTCTCTTTTGCTACATTAAAAATGAGCTGGTGCTGCAAGACTAGACTTCAGTCTCCAGGTCATTAACATACATAGCACAGGAATGCTGCACTACTCAAAACCTCTCTTCCCCCTCCACCACGCCTATATAAATATGCATGTGATGGACCCAGGAAACAAATCGGAAGCCGATCAATAATGCCAAAAAGCAGGACGAACAGTGGTGATCGGTGTAAACGGGGATACTTTATTGATATTAGCCCGACTCTGGCCGAGTTTCGCTCTCGCAGGAGCTGCCTCAGGGGCTGCTACAAGAACAATAACAGCTAAAAATTACAAATTACACATGACTGACATACATATACATTGACAAATGAACATAGATATGTGTAAATACATATAAAGTGTCACAAACTTAACCAATGTCAACAACGTAAAAAATATATAAAATATGAATTAAATAATAAAACATATATGAATACAATAAAAAATAAAAAACTAAAAACAAACCACCCGATTGTGTGTTCATTTTATGGTGTGGTGTAATTAACTATTATTACTTGAAACTTATAACCATGATATGCAGAATTGTGTGTATGTGTATGTCAAAGATTAAAGGACGTGGTGTTGCCAGGAGAAGATCATTAGTGAAAAGAACATTGTGTTTGAATATTCAATAGCTGTACCAATGGTTAAAGAAATGCTCCCCGTTTCATGTCTTGTCAGCGCTTCTGTTTATTTGTTTCATTTGGTTTAGAAAATTGTTTTTTTGGTTTTCATTCGTCGGTATACACTTCGTTTTAAGTACAACCTTAGCATATATACAAAAACTACGCTGGCACCCAACCTCATGTAATGAGCATCAGCCATTACATTCAGTGAACGTAGTTGCTTCAGTTTTTTTAACATGTCACCCACGGCTGCCATGTACCACTCACAATCAGATAATTACTATTGTTTCCTCTGCCGTGATTTTTAATTTATTTTTTAATATTTATAATATTTCCTTAGTTTTAACACTTTACACAATTGAAAAAGATACCCGTAGTTAGTTACTAGTTTACATTCATGGCTTGCAACCTTTGTTTGATATACATTGCACTAAGAATGGCATTTGTTTTGCTTAAAACAAACATCAATCATTCAACTGGCAAGTTACTGTTCCCAGATTGAGTCAATTCACCAGTAAGTGCTAAGTCCAACTGCTATGATCTGTATTTCAGATTGTAATTCTGATATAAGATATCAAAAATCTTTTTTCTCATTTTTTCATTTCAGTATTTACAGTTTCAATACAAGCATGTCACATTTTTTATTTTATTTTATTTTTTATTATTGTTACTCTCATGGTTATATTCTGATTTTTACCATCAATTTTTATAGATATTTCATTTTTTTCAATTTTATTTTTTTATACATTCATTCATCTTAAGTGAGCATGTGTACATTTTCCATATATCATTATGCGTTCCCTTTTATTTCCCAGTAACTCCAATTGATATGATGTGTAATTCTCATATCGTTGCTGTGTGAACACACAAGAAACCATTGGTACAGCAATTGAATATTCAAACACAATGTTCTTTTCATTAATGATCTTCTCCTGGCAACACCACGTCCTTTGATCTTTGACATACCATACACACAGTTCTGCATATCATGGTTATAAGTTTCAAGTAATAATAGTTAATTACACCACACCATAAAATGAACACACAATCGGGTGGTTTGTTTTTAGTTTTTTATTGTATTCATATATGTTTTATTATTTAATTCATATTTTATATATTTTTTACGTTGTTGACATTGGTTAAGTTTGTGACACTTTATATGTATTTACACATATCTATGTTCATTTGTCAATGTATATGTATGTCAGTCATGTGTAATTTGTAATTTTTAGTTGTTATTGTTCTTGTAGCAGCCCCTGAGGCAGCTCCTGCGAGAGCGAAACTCGGCCAGAGTCGGGCTAATATCAATAAAGTATCCCTGTTTACACCGATCACCACTGTTCGTCCTGCTTTAAATATGCATGTGATAGATATTGTTGTTTCTTATTTATACACTCTGTCAGGCCAGTGCAATACTGACACACTAAGAATGTGCGTAAACTGGACGCACTTTTTTTTAACGCGCACACGGGCACTCAATGCAATAGGCAGACGAGCCACCAAGCTAAAAAGAACGTGCTAAGGATAAATTGTGCGTCCCTAGCACATCCATGGCATTGAGAGCACAGTAGACATGGCTGTGCACAGGTTAGGAAAATGGACTCTCATAAATTGAGCATCTCTTTTCCTAATCTGACAGTTTTAAAGACTTTTTTTTTTCTTTGCTGCTTCTGTGGCTCCTCCTGCTTAGAATCGTCACAATATTAAGTTGGAGGAGCCACAGAAAAGCAGAACATACTGCTTTTCTGTGCATAGTTTAGGGCTCCTCAAAACTTAACGCCAGCACCGGGGCTGGTGTTAATTTTTGAGTGTAAAAATATTCGCATAACGTTTTACATCGGGCTTACTAGCTAATCGCCTCATCAACATGCATTTACATGTGATGCTCTATTAGCTACATGCTGGTTTGGACGCGCTAATCCCAGCATGGCATCGGGCATAAGTCTAGCACAGCCAAAATGTGCATCCAACCACGTGTTCAGCAGCGCGCTGACCTTAGCGGCCGATATTGCATCTGCCCGAAAACGAATAACTGCAGAATCTGTAAGCAAGTTAGATGCTGTAATATCAGACAATCCTGAATTGGCTAACTTTTTAGCTTTCCTCACGAAGTAATTTTGTACAATGTCTCCTTCAACGTGCAACAAAATCTTAATACAATCTCCTATGAATTATTTGCTCTAGAGCAAGACCCTGGGTTGCTAACGTCCCAGGCTGAGCCATGCTGTCGGGGGTTTGGCCGCAGGGGGAGTAGGATCGGGTCTGTTCCCGGTGTCCCGCTGAGACCCGTCCGTCAGAGGGTGCAGGACTCGTTGCCGCAGCAACCGAAAGACTCCCGACTTAGCAGGGCAGTCATTGTGCAACAGCTGGCAGTCCGGAAACCCGGGCACTGTCGGCAAAATAAACTGCTGGCTCCGGGTCCAGAAGGAGCAAAACCCCCATTTTTTCTAGCAGAGGGAGTGTTAGTGTGCAGCAGAAGGAAAGGAAGCACACACAGCACGTGCTAAACTGAACTCAGAGAGCCCGGTTTGGAACGCGGAAACCAGACCGCAGCAGCGCAACCCCCCTCACCTACCCACGTGAGGCAGCTCGTGCCAAGTCACGTGCAGGGGCTTTCCCTCAAACTACCGATCTCGGGTGGGGGAGGAGAGGAACAGTTAAGCCCTGTATTAGGTTGACGGGGAGAGAGAGAGAGTGTGTTTGTGTGTGTGTGTGTGTGTGTGTGTGTAGGGGCCGGGGTGCATGAGAATAGTGTTGCCACCATTTCCACAGACCAAGACTGGAAACTTGAAGACCAGGGGTAGGAAGAAGAGAGATTGTGTCCCTCATTTGCATAAATTTTAAATCCTGCCAAGTGAACTATATCTGTGTATTAAAGGGCGATAATGTATTGGCAGGCTGCATACAGGCAACAATTTCTCTTCCAGCCTTTTAGGGCAATGATGGGGCCCCCAAGCCACTCAGCTGCTGCCCATTTCTTATCTTGTGGATTATTATGGGGTGGTGGTGGGTGGCACAAACGTTTTCCTGTGGCCTTCTCTCATTGACATATACCTTCGTTCTGTCATGCACAAGCACACTCCTACATGCTCTACTCCTGGGGGAATTCTGCGCAAAAAAATTAAAAATTCTGCGCACAAAAACTGAAAATTCTGTTAAATACTGCAAACTTGATATTGGTCAAAATAACACAATTTACATGATAATCTTTAAGTAATTACATTTTTAATTATTACAGAAAAAAGTTATTACTTAAAGTTGCAGAATTTTAAATATTTTGAGCAGAATTTCCCTAGAAATTCACTGTAAGAGTGTCCCTTCAACATACACACACCCTCATACAGGCTCCATCACTCTCTCACACACACTCATCCCCTCATACAGGGCCCTCTCTCTTGCATACACACCCACACAAGCTCCCTTTCTCTCTCACACATACATCCTCACACAGGCTACCTATGTCTCTCTCTCACGCACCCCTTCACACAGGCTCCCTCTCACACATACACAATCCCTTCACACAGGCTAGCACCCTCACATACACACGATCCCTTTTTCATACACATGAGCTCCCAATCTCTCACACACATACACACTCCTTCACAATCTCCTCATATAGGCTCCCTCTCTGAAACCCACACTCAAGCATTCCCCCCACTCCCCCTCTTACCAAGAAAGCTGTCTCTCACCCTCCCCCACACCCCCTCTCCTCTCTTACACACACATTATCTCTCACCAGCATCCCCCTCCCCTCATATAGGCTCCCTCTCTCTGAAGCCCACACTCAAGCATCCCCCCACCCACCCTCTCTTACCTCCCATGCTCTCTCTCACACCCTCCTGCTCTCTCTCACCCTCCCCATCCCCCCTCTTACCAACCATGCTCTCTGTCACCCTCCCCTCTCTCACACACACATTCTCTCTCACCGGCATCCCTCCCCCCATGCTCTCTCTCATACCCTCCTGCTCTCTCTCACCCTCCCCGCCCCTCTCTGACACACATTCTTTCTGACTGGCATGCCGCGGGACGCGCTCCTAGCGCAGCAAAGATGAAGGCCCTGCGCGCCATTCGCAGCAAAAAGGGAAGGCCCCCACATGCCGCGAACGGCGCGCCGGGCCTTCATCTTCACCGCGAACGGAGTGCGTCCTGCGGCAGATGGGGGCCTTCCCTTTTCACCACAAATGGCGTGCCGGGCCTTCATCTTCGCCGCGAATGGAGCGTGTGCCGTGGGACATGCTCCGTTTGCGGCATGCCAGGGTCTCCTCTGCTATTTTCTGCACAGAATTTGGCAATTCTGTGCAGGGGGGGAGAATTCTGCGCAAATTCTGTGTTCTGCAGTAGCGCAGAATTCCCCCAGGAGTAATGTTCCTTCTCTCTGATACGCCTGTCGGTCGCAGACGGCTGCGACCACTACTGCTCACCTCCTTCTTCACTTCCCTGTCTCCATAGGGTAGATTGGCAGCCTCCGCTAGCTGCCGATGACCTACCTATCGCTCCCAGGCCTCCCGGGTCAGCATGGATGCCGCCGACCACCATCTTGCCATCGGGTCCCTCTAGGCGCTCGTGCACACGGGCCAATCTTATCCACGTCATGGCGGGAACTTCGGGGGCGTCCCCTCCAGATAACGTCATTCCCCTCGGATATTTAAACCAGCTGGCCTGCCTAAAGATGATTTGCAAAGAGTCTCATCCTTGCTAATTCCACCTCACTTCCTGAGGACCCTGTGTTCCAGTTCCTGTTCCAACATGGATGTCTCAGGTACCTCGCGGGCCTCTCGCGCTCATCCTGGTTATCCGCTCTTCGGAGGGCCTGATGCCTGGAATTCTGTCTGCCCGTTCCCCGGGGCTTCCCTGGAACCAACACTGCTCTTTCGTGAGTACTCCGCCCTGCGGATCACTTTCTGCTTTACCAAGTGCCTCTCTGGTGTACCCCGTGCTGCAGGCCATTACCATCTCTACAGAGGACACTTTCAGAGGTACCCGCTCTACGGACCCTTACCACTCCATCAAGGACCTCACAGGTGCACCCCCCCCTTGCGGACCTCTACCAGCTCTACTGAGGACCCTCACCGCTGTACCCACTCTGCGGGCCATTGCCACCTCCACCAGGGGCCTCGACTGTGCACTTCACTGTGCGGACCGCTGTCATCTCCACAGAGGACCCCCTGCTCTGTCATCTCCACATAGTAACCCCCTGCTCTGCGGGCTACTATCATGTCTACCGAGGACACTATTGGTGTACCCCTCTCTGCGGGCCACTACCATCTCTACCAAGGCCTCTTCGGTGTACCCCACCTTGCGAGCCATTACCATCTCTACAGGAGATCTCTTTGGTGTACCCGTTCCACGGACCTCTACCAACGCTACGGAGGTATTCCCTCTGGGCACTTCCTATTCCATCGACTCTGTGTCTCTGGGTCTGTGTGACCTCCTCTCTGGCACCCCCCGCTCCACGGGTAGTGCTTCTGCCTCTTTAATAAAGACTCTATATTGCTTCCGTGTCTATCCCCAGCTGAGACCTAGCCTCCCGACAGTGAGGCTCATGGGGCTTCTCCCCGTGGGTGGTACCACCTCTCACTTCGGCTCAGGATTCACGTACTAACTGATATTTACAGAATCCTAACAGTCTCCTTCACACATGATCTCAGAAAGTCGGAAGCATGCTGGGCAAGGAAGGGCTGAGAAAGTGGAAAACCAGGGTTGTAGGAAGAGGCAAGCAACTGCCCAGGGTGCCAAGTCCAGGGGACACTAACGCACCTCATCGGGGCTGGCCACCAGTGCTGCATGCCACCACTGTAATGGAACAAGCGTTTCTTAGTCCCTATGTGGCTGCTGGCTCTGCTGACCAGTCAGGTCATCCAAGGAGTAGTCCTGGGGGAATTCTGCGCTACTGCAGAGCGCAGAATTTGTGCAGAATTTCCATCCTGTGCAGAATTGCCAAATTCTATACAGAAAGTGGCAGAGGAGATCCCGACAAGCCTCGAACGGAGCACGCACCATTCGCAGTGAAGAGGAAGGTCCCGGTGCACCATTTGCGGCGAAGAGGAAGGTTGCCACAGGATGCGCTCCGCTCGCGGCAAAGACGAAGGCTCTGGTATGCTGCACTCTGCTCGCGGTGAAGAGGAAGGACCCAGTGAGAGTGAATGTGTGTAGAGAGCTGTGTGTGAGGGGAGGGGGAGAGAGAGCAGGGGGGAGGGGATGAGAGCAAGGGGGGTGTGAGAGAGACCAGGGAGAGTGAGCAAGGGGAATTATTTACAGGTCTATCCAGTACCGAGCGGTAGGAAGAGCTGCGTTAGTGCCCGGCGCACCCGCGGTTGCCGCACGCACAGTGCAGCTCACCTACCGCTCAAGACGTGACGTCACATGCCGTGACGTCACGTCTTGAGCAGCCAATTGCATGCACAGGGGCCGCTTTCCCCCGTGCTGGCATCCATCTTCCCCGGGAGGCAGGGGAGCCACGATCCGTTCTTCCTGATGGCTGGACGGCTGCAAAAAAAGTAAGTCGCGCAGCGGGAGGCAGGAGAGGTCCGATCGGGGCTGCAAAAAGTAAGTTGCTTCGCCGCTTCACACTGTCAGTGTCTCTTCTTCCCTCCTCCCGAAGCAGGGCGCGAAGAGCAGCCTTGCTCCGGGAGGAGGGAAGAAGAGACACTGACAGTGTGAAGTGGCGAAGCGACTTACTTTTTGCTTTTACGTTTTTTTCGCTTTTTTTTTTTGCTTCGGGAGGAGGGGAGAGGACTGGGGCTGCCCCGGAGACCGGCACCCATGATCGCGGCCGGGGCAGGTGAGCGGGGGCTGGCGGAAAGCTTGCCACCTACCCTTACCCCTGCCTCTACCGCAGGGGTCAGGGTAGGAGGTAAGTTTGCAGGTTAAACGCGCGACAAAACGGCAGGGAAAGATAGCGATAGTCGGGGCGCGGGTTACGGGATGCTAGGGAATAGCTAATTCGCTCGTTTGCATGCAATATACATGCCACGTGCGGAAGGGGTTGCCCGGAGATTTTAGGACGCGGTAGGAGTAGGTTAAAGGGGATTCGGGATCGCAGGAATGGCTAATGCGGGTTAGGAGCGGGGTAAACGCGGCCGCACTTTACTGGATAGACCTGTTAGTGTGGGTGCTGGAGAGAGGGAGCCTATTTGAGGAGATTGTGAAAGACTGTGTATGTGTGTGAGAGATTGGGAGCTGGTGTGTATGAAAAATGGATCCTGTGTTAAGTGAGGGTGCTAGCCTGTGTGAAGGGATTGTGTATGTGTGAGAGGGAGCCTGTGTGAAGGGGTGCACGAGAGAGAGAGACATAGGTAGCCTGTATGAGGGTGTGAGATACTGGCAGGTGGAGGAGTTGGGGCCTGAGAGGGCAAAGTGGCCAGGGGAGTAGGGAGAGCGAGTGGAAGGGACAATCTTTCAGTGAATTTTAGGGAAATTCTGCTCAAAATATTTAAAATTCTGCATCTTTAAGTAATAATTTTTTCTTATTAATTTAAAATGTTATTACTTATAAACTGTCATGTAAATTGTGTTATTTTGACCAATATAAAGTTTGCAGAATTTTAAATGTTGTTGTGCAGAATTCCCCCAGGAGTAAAGGAGGTTCTGCCTGCCGGGGACCCCCAAACCACCCATAGTACCTCCATTGTCTGGGGCTCTGGGCAGCCCAGCAATAGACCTGAGTGGAGCAGTGAGATAATTGGCAGGGGGAAGGCTGGGTTCAGGGCAGGGGATGCTGGGCAGGGGAAGGGCCAGGAAAGGGGTACAGGCATGGGCAGAGAGGGAAAGGGGGTCACTACAGTACGGTTTATGCTTTTGTTTAACATCAGGTAAATTCCAAGTTGCTAAGGGACAAGGCATGGGCTCAGAGTGAGACCTGAGCAGGGAAGGTACAGCCTGTAGAGCAATTTCCCAACAGCTACAGCTGTCAACTGGACTGAGCAAGAGACCCTGTAGCCCATCCCCTCCCTCCATGCCCCCCTCTGTATCTCAACCCTACCATGCTCCCCATGTGTCTATCTCCCCCTTCCTCCCCCTCTGTGTCTGTCCTCTCTCCTCACCCTGTACCTCCGTCTGTCTGTCTATTTGTTTCTCCATCATCTCCTCTGTGGCTATATCTGTCTCGGCTTGCTCACTGCAACCTCTCTCTCAGGTCCTGGGCCAGCAGGCTGTGAGAGAGGGATGGGGAGGGTCATTACTACAGAAATCTGTGGAGCGACAGGTTGCAGAGGGCTGTGCCATGCCCCACCACCTCTCTCTATGCTGTCCAATCACAGCATTAAAAATATAGGTGGGGGCACGACTACAACGAAACTCTCCTCTGAGAGACTCCGACCCTGCCTTTCTCTCCCTCTAACCGGGAGACTGTGGTGGAGAGGAGGAGCCACCTGCAAAACTTGGACTTTTAGCGTCCGGTTGGTACTTCTGACTGGACATTGCACAGCGTGTCTAAAACCCTGGCTGTCCAGTCCAAAACCGGACAGCCAGTTGGCAACCGTACAGGGGAATGTTGTGAGTGCAGCCCCAGAGGTGCGTGCGAGCGAGGGGTATGTCGCGCGTGCCGTTGGGTGCTCAAGGTGCGCACTTCTCCCTGGTGGGGAAGAATAATGAGCCCCTCCACACCCACCCACACCCCTGCACTTCCAGGGACCGATAATGCAGCTTCTAATTGTAAGAATGTGCCGGCAAAGCAGGGATTTAAGGGCGGCCAACTGTGTTTCTAATAAAAACGACAGGGACTTAAGTGTAAAATGAAATAACCCTGCAGGATCACCTGGTTAAACAGTTGCTGAGGTAAAATCTTTTACCTCTGGGGCTGCAAGCTCACAGGTTCCAAACTGGCTCATTGGAGGGAAAATACCACAGGTCACGGGCACCTGGGAAAGACCAGGAAAACCTGCCAAGGTAAGAGGTGGCTCTCCACCGCAGCCCCCCCATGGCCAGACATTTCGTGATGTTTGTGAACATTTTCAAAGCTATAGATAATTTATTCTTTCATAATCTGTATGTAGGAAAACCATATGTCACTTTTTTTTTTTTTACCACAGCAAGAATTAGTCATTGGTACAAAGCAGATGTGACTGTCTGGTCTCTTTTACCTTATAAAACCTTTTTTGACTGAAGCAAATTTGTGGAAATTTCAGTATTTTCTGGTAATGCTCAAGTTTATAAGAAGGGTCATAAAGCACTGTAAGAAAAATAATTGCCATCCATCCCTAAATGCCCTGTTGTGTCTAATTTTACATAGTATTCATTTGTGAGATGATGCCACACTGCAGACACTATTTTCGTGGGAGAAGTAGGTAGAGGGGGACTCAGCCTACATAAACTATCCTCTCTTTTCTCTGTGAATTCAGTGTCTATGTAAAATATCCAAGCATAATCTGTATTTTCTATATAGAAAAGGTGGATTTCAGAAAATAGATTAAATGTTTTTCCTTCCCACAGTTTTCTACCTGCTGTAACATTATAGACGGTTATGTGCTAGATATTTAGATCCTGTCCCAGAGAGACTTGAACAATCTGAACAGGAACAGTGAACTTCTGTATTATTTTCCCAGAGCACCCCCTCTGTCCCTCATACTAACCGCATTACCCTCCACACCACACCCTTCCTTATCATCCATGCCAGATCAGTCCAGACAAGTGGATATGTCCTCCGGCCAACAGATGGAGGCAGAGACAAACGCTCAAAGCTGATTTCACTCCCCCTGTAAAGGACTGGTGCTGTCCTCAGCTCTTCAGGATTTGTCTCAGCCTCAGACAGATGATTCAGATGTGTGGTATGCAGGTAAGAGTAGGCTGTTCCTGGGAAGGCTCTAGGTACCAAGACAGCAGAGGTCTTTTTAGAGCAAGGTTATATTGTGTCCTCTGGCGAAGAAAATCATAACACATTGTCTCTATAAATGTTTCCTTTTCAGCATCTATACTTGATTTCTGAAAGGTTTTATTCCCCTGCGTTGATCAGGGAACTTCAAGGCACAGAATGTGATAAATCATAGGTCAGAGTTTCCCAAATTTGTCCTGGGGGACCCTCAGCTAGTCAGGTTCTCAGGCTATCCACAAAAATTATGTATGAGATATTACATATAGAATATATACAGCAATTGTAATAATTGCTAAGTATAGTATCTATTTGTTTTACATATTTAAAAATATTTATTAATCGCTTTACAGATTTCTTTATATTGCCCAAAGTGATGTACAAGATTAAAACATCAAATTACAATATATTACAAATAAAAATGATAAAACATAACAGTAAAACAAAACAAATTCCATTTAACGAAAGGACCTGTTACCTCAAAATAACCAGCCAGCTTTCACTCACAATAACAGACTCCAGCTAACCAGGCACAAAATATACCTTCATATGCTCCTCCTATTCTCCAGAAGTCATCAACCAAGTTTTTGACTTCCTACCAAATTTGATTAACTCCCTCTCTTTCCTAAGCTCTATAGGCATTTCATTCCACCAAACAGGAACTATTGATGAGAAAACACGATTCTGCAATATGATGTGACATTACGTTTCTCAGGAGGAAGTTGTAACATACATTGCTGGCTTGATCTTAACAGACGATTAGAACTTCTCCAAGTCAACCAATGTGTCAGCTGCTGTGAGCAAGCCCCTCTCAAAATCTTAAACATTAAAGCCAGGCATTTTAATTTACAGCACGATTTGACTGGAAGTCAATGTAATCTCAATAAAGGAGCTGCAGCCACCCTCCTAGATCTTCCACATAAAATTATTGCCGTCATATTTTGAAGAATCTATAATTTCCTCAATACCCTCCCAGTAATAGTAATACTTATTAAGTATATTAAGGCAATCAAGCCACACTACTTTTTTTTCTTCCTTCTGATAGTCAATTGGAGAAGTGCCAGGGGGAAGGCTACAGACGAGCTTTCAGGCATAGCAGAGTCTCCACAGCTCCTGTTCTCTATGGAGTTGTGATTGCAGTAGGCGTCCTCCAAGCTTATTGGGACTCCTGCCTCCCACCCTCTCTGCTAGGGAAGTGATTGAGGGAACAGCTTGTGGAACCAGTCCTCTCCCCCTATGCATGAAGAAGGCTTCCTAGAGGGTCTGGTAAGATCAAATTAAGGACCTCATTTATTAAGCATTTTTCCTATAGACACAGAATGAGAGGCAGGCCTTAGTAAATCAGGCCCTAAGCTTGTATTGCTGAAAATGATTTCATCCTGTTAAAAAAAAAAAAAAAAAAGTTCCCAGCGGGTATTTATTCTTCAGCATGGAGGAATTTTCCTCAAGGTGGGGCACATGAGTCAGGTAAATGGGAGTTACCTTTAGCTGTTAAGACCGTAGCTGGCGGAGGAAAGCAAAATGTTCAAAGATTTCCATGTCAGAACGATAAGTAGCTCTTTGTAAAGTCTTTCGATTTTTTTTAAAATTTATTTATTTATTTATTTTAAAAATTGTATATACCGTCTTTCGTATTCATATCACAACGGTTTACAATGAAATCACATCAAGTACAATGATATAAAGAAATTACAGTAAACATCATAAAATAGGTATTAAAAGTCATAAACAGCAATTATAGGTAATGCTAACTAAAAAGCAAGTATTAGAAACAGGATAGTCAGACAGATTTAAATAGCCTTATTGAATTTTCGTCTATAAGGTATATATACAGTTTCCAAAGTCTGGGTGTTAGTATCATTCCTTGGTATGATCTGAGTATGCTAGCTCAAAGAGCCATGCCTTAAGGTATTTCTTGAATTTTTTTGTCTCTGTCTGTAGTCTTACATCTGCCGGCATATTGTTCCAGAGACTAGGCCCTGCAATCAAGATAGCTCTCTCCCTGACCTGTGACAAATGTGCTGTATTTACTGTTGGAATGTGTAATAAGCCTTTGCTGATCTTAGTGATCAGGCTATGTACAAATGCTTTATATTTCAAATCCTCCTGTGTTGGGTCCTGTATCACTCTGTGGAGGCCATGGTGACCTTTCCACAGGTAATGATCTACAGCCTTCCTGCATAAAGACCTGGACAAATTCACAGTGGGTGAGTCTTGCAAAGGAAAAGTTAATTGACATTGTGGAGGGGGGGGGGAGGAGTTCTTTTTGACAAGCCCTCCCCTTATGTGGCCTGGTCAGTGTGAGTTAAGACCATAAGAACATAAGAACATGCCATACTGGGTCAGACCAAGGGTCCATCAAGCCCAGCATCCTGTTTCCAACAGTGACCAATCCAGGCCATAAGAACTTGGCAAGTATCCAAAAACTAAGTCTATCCCATGTTACTGTTGCTAGTAATAGTAGTGGCTATTTTCTGAGTCAACTTAATTAATAGCAGGTAATGGACTTCTCCTCCAAGAACTTATCCAATCCTTTTTTAAACACAGCTACACTAACTGCACTAACCACATCCTCTGGCAACAAATTCCAGAGTTTAATTGTGCATTGAGTGAAAAAGAACTTTCTTAGATTAGTTTTAACTAACTTCATGGAGTGCCCCCTAGTTCTTCTATTATCCGAAAGCGTAAATAACCAATTCACATTTACCCGTTCTATGCCTCTCATGATTTTAAACACCTCTATCATATCCCCCCTCAGCCGTCTCTTCTCCAAGCTGAGGGGTTATGGAGTATAGAGCTGGGTCTCTTGAGAACTTCATCACAGGGGGTCCATTGCGATCTAGACATTGCTGTACAGTTTTATTCTCTAACAAAGATTAAGAACTGTCATATGGAGTGCTCCTGGAAGAGGGGTGTGATCTGAAGCTCTGCCTCCTCCCCACCTCCAACCAAGACCAGTCCTGGTTGGGGGCTGTTTCTGAGGCTAAAAGCAATCAGCTTAGATATCTTTCTTGTCCTCGGGGAAGTATTCCAGGACATAAGATTTGGCAGTGGCAATCACTTTCTTGTTATAGGTGTTGATGTGCTCCTTCACAGAAACTCGGGGAGTCTTCCCTACTGGGTGGTGGAACACCATTAGGAAGGATTCCCTGTCCTCCATGGTAGGCCTCAGGGACAAGGATTTTAAGTGGCTGGGTCAGTCGCAGGTTTGAAGCTCGTCTCTTCCTCGAAGAGTTTGGGGCGCAGTTTTATTCTATGTCTTCTAGTAAAGGCGGTGAATTCTATCCTTGGACTCCTCATGAGTAATGGCAGCTAGGGAGTTTCCCACATAGATATACAGGAGTACTCCTGTTTATTCCCTTCACTGGTTATAACCAGATAATTCTCAGATACTTCCTCCTGGACTCCTTGATGTCAGCAATAAGGCTCTCCCCCTTGTACTAGCTAGGACTCCAGCTACCTGTTGCTCAGGTATAGGACTCCCTAGGCATGGAGGGAATCTAATTCCTCCTTTAATCAGACCTCAGACTATTTAGAGCTGAGGTGAAGCTTTATGCTGACTGATGATCTCCAATAGTAACTAGTCCTCACCAGCTTCTGTATAGGGAAGTCCTCATGTTTCCAAATAGAAAAGGGGACCTTAGGGTTTTGGATGTCATGGGCTCAAGGCCTCACTCTTGCTGTCCAGTTCTTCTACCCCCATATCTGCCCCAGCATGGCTGGTTCTCCAGGTCCTAAGCTCTGAGGCAATGGACCTGAAAGTAGTACCTTAAGTACAGACCATATGTATCTCACTTAAAGTGCTCTCCTCTCAGGGTGATATGCAGTAGCCCAGAGTTGCAAGGCCATTTATTTTCCCTCAATCTAGAGTTCCAGAAATCTTGGCTTCTAGCTCGAAAGAAGGCCCAGGAGGTAGAATTCAATGTTTCACCTTTAGTGGTTAGGAACAAACTGAGGGAACTAGTAGCACTCAGGTACATCAACCACCATCAGACCACTCCAAATGCTTCAAAATGCTGCCGCCAGAGTACTCGCCAATACCTGCAGAAAAGACCATATCACCCCCGTTCTAAGAGACCTCCACTGGCTCCCTATCTCCTCTAGAAATTGCCTCAAAATTCTCACCATCATACATAAGACAATACATAATCATGACTTTCACTGGCTCAACGACTCCCTTCACTTCCATACCTCCACTAGACCCACCAGATCCACACACAATGGCACATTGCACATATCCCTCAGAAAACCCCCTCGTCTCACCACCACAAAAGAAAGAGCACTATCTATAGCAGGACCCTCAAACTGGAATGACATGCCACCCGACCTCCGACTGGAACCCTGTCCCCACAAATTAAAAAAAAAACTTAAAACCTGGCTCTTCAAGCAGGCCCTTCAAGCATTCCCCTGCTCTTGCCAACCTCAAAGTCTTTACTTCTGACACTGTAAATTACATATTTATAATGTTATTATGTTATAAAGTTATTTGTTTATATTCCCCCTACCCTTTTCCTCCCCATTAGTTTGCCTTGTTTTCCGTTTTATGTACTGCACAGTTTACCATTTTTATGTTCTTGCTGCTTCACATGTTATATGTAAACTGATGTGATGTTCTTCGAACACTGGTATAAAAACCCCACAAATAAATAAATAAATAAATAAATAAATAAATAAATAAGTGAGTCAGATTTGGTCTAGGATGGAGTTCCCCTACAAGTCTGAGGAGCAGTTCACATGGCCAACACAATCATCCTATGGATGAATGATTTGAGCTGACACTTTTGAGACCCTGAAGTGTAAGGACTGGCAGAAATGTCCTTTGTCCTACTAGGGTTCAGATGTAGCACTTCCATAAGGAGTTTTCAGGTCAACCCCGTGAAGTTCTTAGCCAAACAAGTTCTTAGGCTGAAAAGGGAAAGCAGGAATCAATTGGTTTTGGGTATCTTTGTAGGACCATGACTAGCATCTAGTCTGTGGTGGGTATATCAACCAGATGCCAGTACATTCCCTGGAGGAGGTACATGCAGGGGTTTGCCTTCACCTTAGTCGAATAATTCTTCCCTAGAAGATCCTGGCCATTCTCATTTACAACCTTGAGTATTAAGAGAACCAGGCAACATAAGAAAGATATTTAATTGCAGGAGTTGCTGCCGTTGGTAGTGAGAAAGTGGCCATGTAGCATACCTTAGAATTTGGAGCCTCTTGTTATGTGTGTTGCCCGCCGCAGACCCGCAGCACGGCCCTCTCATCTTCTCATGTGGACTCCAGCTCCTGGTTCCTCTTTGCTGGCGGCGGTGGGCCGCCAGATCCAACCTCGGGTTGCCTCTGGTGCTTCCGGCTGTGCCATGGTCCCCAGTGTTGCCAGCCAAGATGTCCTTGCTTGTCAGGCCTCTCTGTGTGGCCCACTGAGAGACGTCGCCATTGGCGCGGCGCCCCTCCATAGGCGCGCGTGCGCATCACTAGTTCTTTTAAAGGGCCCATGGCGGGAACTTGGCCGCAGCCCCGGATGCTGACGTCAGACTCTTCAGCGTATAAAAGCTCAGGCCTCGCTCCATAGCATTGCCTTTGCAACAGGTCTCCTCGTACTCTGAGTACCCGTTGCTGATAGAGAATCCTCTCTACTTCGTGTTCCTGATTCCTGTGGTTCCCGGTTCCTGTCTTCTCCGTTCCTGTCTCATCTATGTGTTGGACTGACTCTTTGAATTTCGACTCTGCTTTGTTTGACTACCCTTCAGCTCGTCTCAAGCCCCGGACCACTGCTACGCCTGACTACTCAAGCCCCTGACCTCTGCTACGCCTGACTACTCTTCAGCCTATCTCCAACCCTGGACCTCTGCTACGCCTGACTACTCTTCAGCCTATCTCCAACCCCGGACCTCCGCTACGCCTGACTACTCTTCAGCTTATCTCCAACCCCGGACCTCAGCTACGCTTGACTACGCTTGCCTTCTTCGTGCTCTGACCCTTGCCTTGATTGACTACGCCTGCCTTCTCTGTGCCCTGACCTTCGCCTTGATTGACTACACCTGCCTTGTCTATGCCCTGACCACTGCCTTGATCGACTACGCTATAGACCTTTCTGTGTCCAGAGTTCTACGCTGCTTGCCACGACTTCCACTTGCCACCGGCTCTGATCCTAGCCTGTCAGTGACGCCTCCTCTTGCCTATCCTCTGGACGTGGACTTACAAGGCTTAGGCTTTCCTTTGCTTGAGCACCTCCAGTTACTTGTTGTTCCTTTGGCGCCTGAGTTCCTGTACCGAATCCAGTCCAGGGTAGGACTATGCCATCTACCAGCTGCTGTCTCTGGGCTGAACCACTTCTCGTTACTCACTAACCTCGAGGCCCACCTAAGTCCTGCCAGCCCCGGCACCCAAAGGCTCAACCCGAGGTGAATGAGGGCTGGTATAGGTGAAGCTCCAGTGGCCTCTAGCTTCAGCCCACTCCACCTGCTGATGGTGTGGACCCGTAGGTCCTTACCTTCGGGTTGCGTCAACCCCATCTCGGCCCAAGGATCCACCTCTGACGCAACACCTCTGTGAGGTCAGTTTATATGGGGGTATTATAATTCTGGTTGAGGGTCCATTCCCTCAATCTTGTCCTTCTAGCAAAAGAGACTGGGGTGAAGGCTAATACGCAAGTCTCGCAAAAGGCTGAGTCAGGTTCTGACGTGCTGCAAGAGACATAGGAAGAGAAGATACCTCACTGCTCTCTCAGATTAGATACTTTCTTCTGAGGAATCCAGATTATAAATCCTCTGCTGTGGACAGTCTTCTCAACTTGGACGTGAACTTGCTTATGAAAGGGTAAGCCATACCTTCTTTTTAATTTTTTTGGATAGCATCTCTTTGAGTCCTGTCTCCATGGAGGCCTTTGGTAATTTTAAAGGAAAGGATATCTCTGTGTCCAAAATGCTCACTTTGTCTTGAGAGTAATGTTTCACTGCTTTCAGAATTGGGCTTTTCTCTCTAGTGAGGATGAGAAAGTCAAGTGATATAGGCCAGGATAAGGATGGCCACATTAATTCAGTTGTATGTCTCCTGTGGGATGTTTGTAGGTAACCAGTTTCTTCTCAGATAGATCTTTGGTTTATTAATGTGTCCTGTTAAAGCGCAAAGGCTTTTAAGACTTCAATTTCAGGAGAAATTGAGGAGATGATTCCAGGAGCCTGTTGTGCCGAAGGTGGACCCTTGGACCAAGGCGGGGTTGATGCCACCCTGTAGGAGGGATCCTACGGGTCCCCACCATCGGCAGGCGGAGTGGGCTGGAGGACGGAGGCTGACTGGCGCTTCACCAATACCAGCCCTCGTTCCCTGTGGGTTGAGCCTTTGGGTACCGGGGCCGGCTGGACTTCGGTGGGCCTCCATATGTTGTCGTCAATGGAAGGTCTGCCCTGAGGCAGCAACGATGAAATGAAGGAGTCTGCACTGGACGAGGCAGAGACCCGGGCATCAATAGGAGCAAAGTCAGACAGGGGGCGCCCGAACAAGAACAGGACGAAGCCTGAGTAGGCCAAGTCAAGGACGTAGACTGAAGAGGCGTCGTAGAATAAACAGAGTCAGGGCCAATGCAGAGGTCGAGGTTCGGAAAAGATCAGAAGCGTAGTCAGGCAATGCAGGGGTCATGGCTTGGAGAGGATCAGAGGCGTAGTCAGGCAATGCAGAGATCGTGGCTTGGAGAGGATCAGAAGCGTAGTCAGGCAATGCAGAGATCATGGCTTGGAGAGGATCAGAGGCGTAGTCAGACAATGCAGAGGTCGTGGCTCGAAGAGGATCAGAGGTGTAGTCAGGCAATGCAGAGGTTGTGGCTCGAAGAGGATCAGAGGCATAGTCAGGCAATGCAGAGGTCAAATCCAGGAGTCAAATGGAGAAAGGGCAGGAAATCAGGAACACGGAGAATCACCAAAAGCAACAAGTAGCAAGAAGACCTGTTGCAAAGGCAACTAGCAAAAGGCTAGGCCCGACCTTATATACCGGGCTCCATGATGTCACTACTGAGCTAATCAGATGCATCTCAGTGAGGTTTCCATGGTTCTGTGCTGTTTTATTCCTTTTATAAGACTAGCTGAACCCACAAAACATTTGTAGTGAAATAAGGATTTGTCTTGAAACATCTTTCTCCCCCTTGCTCATCTCTCCCACTGCCCCCTCTGCCCTCCCCCTGCAAACTCCATCTTTGGAGAATGGTGATTAATGATGTGCTTCAGGGACTGGTCCTGTGGCCAGTTCTGTTCAATATCTTTGTGAGCAGTGTAGCAGAGGGCTTAAAAGGAAAACATTTGCCTTCTTGCTGATGACATGATCTGCAACAGAGTGGACATCTCTGAGGGAGTAGACAGAATGAGAAGTGATGTAAGAAAGATTGATGAGCGGTTGAATGTTTGGTAGTTAAGATTCAACACAAAAAAAAGTGTTGTGTCAGGCGTTTGGGTGCAGAAATCTGAAGGAGTGGTATATGAGGGGAGGTGGGGAATGAGATGATGATATGCACCCACCAGGACAGAGACTTCAGGGTGATAGTGTCTGAGGATCTCAAGCCGGTGAAACAGTGTGATAAGGTGGCAGGCAGAGCCAGAGGGAAGGCTAAGGGAAAGGCATAACAAGCAGAGAAAAAGAGGTGACGATGCCTCTGTGCAGGTTGTCGGTGAGAACTCAACTAAATGTCGAGATCAGTATTCAAAAGGGCTTGTCCGTTTAAGTTCAAGACTTAGCCGGATGAACCCTGAGTTTTAAAAATCCCTCTAAGGTGACCCGTGATGTTTCAGCCGTGTAAGACACTGAGCTGTCAGTGAAAGGACTAATCAGAAAGCCAGTGAAGTGAATACATTCATATTAAATGCGGGTACAGCTCTCTGCCATTTTGTCCTTCTCCCGGCTAGCTTGGCTGTTCACTATTGGGGGTTGGGGAGGGAGGGAGGGAGGTTCAGAGTATGGGTAAAATCGTGGGGAGGGCTCAGGGCTGCTTTGCTGGTATAGTAATACATATTGGGGGAGGATGGGTGCTGCTCAGACGGTACACTAAAGCTTATCGGGAGGATCAGGAAGCAGCGGGAGAGATGAGGACTGCTGGGACGGTACATTAAAATGTATCGGGGGGATCGGGAGGCAGTGGGGGGGGGGGGGTTTCGGGGCTGCTCAGACAGTACTTTAAAATTTATCGGGGGGGATCAGGAGGGAGTAGGAGGGATCGAGACTGCACAGATGCTACAAAAACTCAATATTCAGTAAGCTGACTAAGGGTTAAGTAACCCAGATAACTTTATCTAGTTAACTTTAGCCAAGTATATTCAGTGAGAAATTCATCCCCTTGAATATTTGGCTAAAGTTATCTGGGTGACTTTACCTGGATAAGTACTGCTGGCCAGCTTACTGAATATTGTCCTCATCATTCTCAGTTTTGAAGCATAGAAAGATGATGGCAGAAATAAGACTATTACAGTCTATCTGGTCGCCCATTCACACCAACCATTCAGCTGTGCAATCTCTACCGTTCCCTCAGAGATCCCCTGCATTTATCTCCTGCTTTCTTAAATTCAAAGCCTGTGCTTGTCTCCACCACCTCCACCAGGAGGCTGTTCCATGAATTCGCTGACCCTCTCTGTGAAAAAATATTTCCTTAGATAACTCCTGAGTCTACCCCCCTTTCCCCCCTCATCCTATGAATCCTCGTTCTGCAGCCTCCTGTCCTTGAAAGAGGCTTATCTCCTGTGCATGGACACCTTGGAGGTATCTAAATGTCTCTGTCATATCTCTCCTTGCCCACATAACCTCTACTCATATCTTCAAAAAGAATATAGATAGGCTAGAGGGGGTGCAGAGAAAAGCAACCAAAATGGTACTCAGTGTACAGCAAAAGCCATATGAGATGAGACAGAAAGACCTAAATACGTATACCCAAGAGGAGAGGAGAGGCAGGGGAGATATGCTGGAGACACTTAAATACCTGAAAGGTATTATTTTTTTTAATTTAATAGAGGTTCTTTATTATCATGCCAAAGAAAAAAACAAGCAAATGCATACAAGCAAATAATTTTAATCTGTTTCAAGGTAACACTAATTTTTCCACCTTGCAATTGTCTTACAGTTACATATATGCTATATAAATCTCTTATTTTTTAAATGAAATCAACAAATAAGTCAACCCACAAAACAGACCAAACCGAAAATATAAGAGTAAATAAAAATTGCTTTGCAATAATACAGAAGTCAAAAGGTAAAAGAAGTAATTTGATCAAGGTAACTAGATCTTTCCATATACTTTAGGAAAGGGCTCCTAAGTGTTAGGAAATGTCCCCATTCTGTTGTTCCATCTAGACATAATCATTTTCATGTTGTGTACAGTCCAGACATTAGCAAGCCATAGATGTGTAGAGGGTGAAATTATTTCCTTCCAAAAAAAGATGCAATTCTACATTTTGCAGGTAAAAAATATAACTAAAATTGTTCCTTGTACTGTTGGTAATTGGTAAATGTCAGTGCCTAAAGTACATTTAACATTATAATATAATGTTGTTTGATTTATAGCTGTTATTTCTTACCGCAGTACTTTTTGTATGCCACTTTGGATGGAATTCCCAGTTGGAAAAGCAGGTTAAAAGTCCTTGTAAATAAAATATATAAATAATGATTTCCAAACCGCAGGCACCTTCAGACATTGCCACCAGGTGAGCCTTGGTACCCGTGTTACCACCATTTATTAGAAACCTTGAGAAGTATTTTATGCTGCCTTTCTGGATTGTAAAAGTTTTCAAGAATACAGGTTGCAGTAGACAAGGTTAGCTAAATTTTGCTCCATTTGCTCACAGTTGTTCTTATAAATCACATTAATCTCTCTTTTCTATGTGTATTTTTTATGTTTATATAAATTTGAAACCAAACCCCTTGTGGATTGACAGTGACTGCATAAGCCCTCTAATAACATACTCTGCTAAAAAAAATTTATCTCTTATTTATTTTTTGACCAGAAGATGTAATATCTGCAGATAAGCCTAAAAATGCATCTGTGGAAGGCTAAACTCAATAAGTTTATCAAAACTGAGAAAGATATTATTATCAACGAACTACCCCAGTTCTTTGAGATCTACACCTCCCTCCTCCCCCAAATCAGTTGAAAGCCCTAGAGTTTATTCTAGGTGGAAACCATAAATTACTCTGGATCAATGTTAGTAGGAAAAGTAATCAGAATGTGATCTAAAAGTAGAATACTACATTCTGAAAGTGAAATCCACATAAGGAAATTTGTAAAGATTAAACCTTCTTGAGATCCATGCCAGCACTCCTGCATTATATTTTCCCACTATACTGTGTTCAGTTTCAGTCCATGCCTTTCTATCAGCCATTAGTCTCCGCTCGAATACCGATCTTAACTGACAAAATCTATAATAAGGTAATACATTTTGAACTCCCAGTCCTCCTTTATGTTTGTGTCTAAATAAAACCATTCTAGCTATTGGTGCTGAAAGTGAGATGGTTTAGTTGGGTTGGGGTTTTGAAAACGTCAAAGAGTTAGAATAATTATACAGGCCTAAGGGTTGTTATTTATTTACGGAAATAGATTAGCTCATGGCTGTTAGGAGACGGGTATGTATTTTAGGTTTATCATTTGGTTTTGGTTTGATAATGTGAGTTAATGCTTTGTTGGATGATATGTCCATTTATTTTTGTCATGAGCTTGGAAGAGTGGATCCTGGGACCACTGCTTGACCAGGGCCAAGGAGTGTAACAGAGGCGTGAAGCAGAGATGTGCTTGGACAGGCAAGGTCTATGCAGGTGGCATCCATTCAGAAGCAGGAGACAAGCAAAGATCAGGGCAGGCAGCAGATGGAAGCAAGGTCGTGTCTCGATCGGTAGCTGGAATCAGCAACAGATACAGAGGCATGAAGAATTAGAATCTGTTGCTCAGGCACCTGCCCAGAGGAGTGAGCTTTCTTTTCTGCTAGAGCAGTGTTGATGTCATCAGTCCGCGCCAGAGGAAATCCTGGGCATTGACCCTATAAAGCTGATGAGTTGCTATGAGCCCTGACTCAGAGCAGCAGGATGCAGCAGAGGAGCAGGATACCGGGAACCATGCCTGGAGGATCGAGCAGGTCGCATGTAAATTATTTTAATGCATCTGTATTTATTTGATTGTTTTCATCTGAATTTGTAAATCATTCTGAGTTCTAGAGAAATAAAAAAAATAAAAAATAATGATGCGAAATTCTGGAATATTTATTATGCCAAATAAATTGAAAAATATTGCTCTGAAGAGAGAGCTGAATTTTTTTGGGAGCTTGAGTAGGAAGCACTTGCAAGTCAAACAATAATCTAAGTAGAATGTTCATTTTTATAGTATCAGTTGTACAAAACCATGAAATAGATATATTCAAACATATATTCAAATCCTGTTTCACGCTAAGGAAGATTTTGGGATTATATTCAACCTTTTCCCCTTTCATACCTTTAATATTTGGATTTGTTCTAACTGATATAGCATAATGTTTCATAGGTAATGTACAAAGAAATGGAGAACTTGGGCAAACCTGGCTTGTACCTCTCCCTAAATCAAACACAGCAGGATCACTCACTTATTGTAACACTTGCTTTGGGAGGGATTTATTTAATTTTTTACTCCATTGTCAAAAATCGGGACCTATACCAAACTTAACCAAAAGTTGTTCCTTAAAATCCCCATGAAACCTGTCAAAGGCTTTTTTGATATCCACTTCCATCATCATAGATGGGCAACTGGTAACTGGCCATATGAATGAAGTTTCTTGCCCTACGAACATTATCTGAAGTTTGCCTTTGGAAAATAAAACCTACTTGATCACAGTGCATAAGAAATGACGTCGCATTAGCCAGTCTGTTAGCAAGAACCTTTGATAAAAACTTAATATCTAAACTGAGAAGCGATATTGGGTGATAAGAACCACACTCTGCTGAAAAATATTACTAGTGCACAAGAAGTAAAACATTTCCAGTGGAAAGGAAATTGTGGAACTAGGGATCATGATACGAAGCTTCAAGGGAGAAGTGGGAAGGGTAGACTCAGGAACATCAGGAGATATTTTTCCATAGTAAGAGTTGTAGATGCCTGGAATACCCTTCCAGAACAGGTGGCGAAAATAAAGTGGTAATGGTTTTCAGAAAGTCATGGGATAATCACAGAGGATCCTTAAGAGACAGCAAAAGCATGACCTTGTGGCACCATAGGCCTTGGGTTAGTCAAAGGGTAACCTGCACAGAGCAGCAGTTACAACTGCCATAGCAATGATAGGATTGCAGTGGGCTTCCAAGAAGGAACTGGGGTAAGCTGCATGGAGTGGAGGTTACAACCCCTAACAGCCTATGCTTCCAAGAAGGCATTGGGGTAACATGTATGGAGCAGCAGTGACAACTCAACCAGCAATGGCGAGACTGCATTGGGTTTCCAAGAAGGCACTGAGGTAACCTGCATGGAGTGATCATGATTAGAACCCAAACTTTAATGAGCATGGGGAGGCTGGATGTTTTGGACAATGGCTTTTCTAGTGCTGTAGTTGCATGAATAATTAGAAAACTTGATAATAAGGTATTGACGGCGACCTAGATGTTGGATTTAATGTTGGTCTTATAAGATTCATAGAGAAAGATGGTAAGGCCTGACATGGCCTACCAGTGAAGGTGATGACCAGTACTTCAACACAACCTGGGAATACTTGAGACTAATATGGATGGCAGTGGTAGGAAAGCGGTTGAAAAGACTTTGGGGGTGGGGGGAAGCTGGTGTTAGGTGGAATATGGGAATTTATATGCTCATTTACCCAGAATGGAAGAATCGCAATTGGGAAGACTGAATGGGCCAATTTGGTCCTTTTCTGCCTTTATTTACAATGTTACAGTTCTCCCACTGAACTGTTTTTCTCTGCCAGTCTATTGGGAATTCAGCTGTGCAACTTATCTATCTCCAGCATCATGTCCAGGTTACACTTCTTCCCATAGCACTACACTGTCTCACCATCTGCTTCTTTCCTACAAGTGCATTCACTCTGCAGCTCCACGCTGCCTCTCTTCTTCTGTCTACTCCTTGCCCTTCCTTGTGATTTTCATTCATTGGGCAAACTGTTCTTGTTTATGCCTTTCTCCTCCATAGCTAATCCCAGACTCCCCACTTTCTTTTTGTGGTACTTATAGCCTGGATTGGCCATTATTGGAAACAGGATGCTGGGCTTGATGGACCCTTGATGGACCCTTGGTCTGACCCAGTATGGCATGTTCTTATGTTCTTACCTGGCATGGCCTTTCTGAGCTGGTGCATCTTGCTCCCTCTCTAGCTTTATTCAACTCCTGCCTAAAAAAAAATTACCATTTTAAGATTGCTTTTATATTTAAAACTATTTATTAAGATACAATAACATACATGCAATAACATACATACAATATCTAACATGCATTGGAGTCTTAAGATGGTAACGTTTAAACCATCGCACGGGCACACACCAAGCATTCATTGGCCCGCACTCAGGGTGTGGCCATTTTATAACATACGCGCGTATATGCGTGCATGTTATAGCCTGACTGCACGCACAAGTGTGCTCAATTTTAAATGGAGTCCTTATCCAGCTGCTTTTTCAATCTACTAAATGTGTAAGCAATAATCTCACCCCTCATAGCAACTTTTTCTGTTTCCCAAAATAGTATAGGATTATCAAGATGCCTATGGATATGCTTCAAGAAAGTATCCCACTTCTTTTGAAGAAATTCTTGAAAGCCAAAATCCCTGGCAAGGTAAATTGGGAATCTCCAATATCTCTGAATAGGTGGCCCAATACCTCAGACGTAAAATAATTTTGGGAGATTATGAGCATCTGAGTAGAGATCATTGACGGGTGGAAAGAAAGGCTGGAAGATGAGAGATGAATCGGCTGAGGAGTGTAAGTTTGTATGTGAGGGGTGGACAAGGATTGGGGGCAATGTTTGTGTGTATGTGAGAAAGAAGGGATTGATGCCAAGTGTATAAGTGTAGTTATATTGGATGGGATAGAGAGGGGATGCAAGGAGGAGCAGGACCAGAGTATGGTAGGGACGCCCCCCTCCTCTTCTCCCCATCCACTGCAATTCAGATCCTCCCTTCCCGTGATCTTGGATTCTATCTTCCAGATCCTGGAACCTCTCTTCCTTCCTTCCTTCCTCCCTCTTCCTTCTCCCCAAATCCTAGAACCCACTCCCCAGCCTTTCCTACTCCCTCCTCCTCTTCCACATCCCGGATTCCTAATCTTCCACCATTCCCATCCTCCTGTCCCTAATCTTTCCTTCTCACACTCCTCCCCCTTTCTGCTCACCCCACATCTGATCCTCCTCCCATCTCTGAGGTCTCCTCCGTGTACTGATACTTGAGATCACTTTTCTTAACCCAATAAAAATAAAATAATTTATACTAATTATTTCTTAGCATCCAGACAGATGAATTCAGAACCAGTGGGTTAATCACCTCAACTAGAGATGGAGACAGAACAAAGCTGACATCACAGTATATATACTCCTGCAGTGATATCAGCCTGCCAGTATTCTCCGTCTCCAGCAAATTGTGGATGTGCATCTCCCTACTGGGGATTGCTTCAAGTTTTAGAAGAAGAAATAAAAAAGGAAATTTAATTCTCCCTGCTCTCCTGTGGTGATACCAAATGGTCCCTCCCCTAGCTGAGAATTCCTGAAGTGATTTCCGTGGTCCCGCAGATGAGTGCCTTGGTCCAGTAACTAGTAGGGATGTGCATTTGTTTGGAACAAATTAGGCAATTTCAACGAAATTTTTAAGATGATGCCAGCCGTCCATTGCTCCTACCATGTGACAGGGGCTGACCAATGGCACCGGTAGCCCCTGTCACATGGTAAGGGCAAAGGGCCACCAGCGCCATTTTGATTAGTGGCAGCCAATGGCCCGGGAGGGAGGGATCGCTCCCAGGACCCCCGCTGGACCATCAGGGACTTTTGGTAAATTTTGGGAGGGTGGGGGGGTTGTAATTAAGTAAATTAGAAGGGTTGGGGTGGGTTTGGTTTTTTTTCGGTCCATTTCTGAAAATGAACCTGAAAATGAAAACAAACCGAAAAAAAAAATATTGCGCACAGCCCTAATAACTAGTTTTTCAGCCGGTGTGGACTTAGCTGTTAAAACAGCTTAAAGGCAGTGGGTGCAGGAAGCTGAGCGCAACAATGATGGTATATGCCCTCTCTCTGCAGCCGGAGACCATTTCTGTACTCAGCTGGGATGGGCTGAACTAAGGTAAAGCTTAAAAAAAAAACAAAAAACAGAGAACAGTCTCTGTGCTCTGTGCGCTGATCCAACGTTCGTTCCCACCCTTGAGGAAGGTTAGGGAATGTGGGCAGCCTAGCTCGTTAAGCAGCCCTTTTGGGCTAGGCCCTGCTCTTAATCTTTTCTCTGTGCGCCACATGGTAGGCCACGGCGATGCTTTCGTACGTTTTCCTGTGCATTAGACTACACTTCAGGACCATCGGTTTGTGCATCCAGATTGTGCATCCAGTTTTTTTATGCTTAGTTGGACGCCTGCTTGGGCATCCAGGTGGTAGCAGCATCAGTGTTAGGTGCGTACTTACCTGTGTGCATAATTTGGGTTTCTTTGTGTAAAGCCTCTTGTTTTTTCCCTGTTAAGGAAACTATTCAAGAATTGATTGATCTTGAGTGGGGTGCCTCGGAGGCTAATTTCAAAGGCGATCGAGTCTTGGAAGGCATGTAACCCCTGGATCCAGTGATGAGAGAGCGGTTGCATTTTCTGAAAGTGGACGCGCTTGTGTGTGCCATCTCCAAGTGGTCGACTATCCCCAAGGAGGGAGGAGCAGCCTTGAAGTATGAGCATGATAGAAGGATTGAGGCCATCCTTAAGCAAACATTTGAAGCAGTGGCAATGACCTTGCACATAGCTTATTGTTGTTCCCTGGTGGCTTGCTCCTGTCTACTTCTCTCTCATGAGGTTGATGAATCTGGAGTGAATTCTAGGGCAGTTATGGAGCCAGAGGCTGCCTTTTTGGCAGATGTGGGCTGCGATTTGGTCCACACCTCAGTCAGAGGGGTAGTTTTGGTAATAGCGGCCAGGCATCAGTTATGGCTGAGAAACTGGCTGGCCGATGTGACCTCCAAGGTTATCTTATGAAGTTGCCATTTAAAGGCTCGCTCTTGTTTTAATTATTTATTATTTTTACTTTTGGGCCCTCCGACTTAATATCACCATGATATTAAGTCGGAGGGAGTACAGAAAAGCTTTTCGGTACACTTTCCCGGTGCCAGCAGAAATTAATGCCTACCTTTGGGTAGGCGCTAATTTCTGAAAGTAAAATGTGCGGTTTGGCTGCACATTTTACTTACTGAATCGCGTGGGAATAACCAATAGGGCCATCAACATGCATTTGCATGTTGCGAGCAATATTAGTTTTGGGGGGGGGTTGGATGCGCATTTTCGACGTGCTATTACCCCTTACTGAATAAGGGGTAAAGCTAGCACGTCGAAAATGCGCGTTCAAACGTGGGTTAACAGCCGGAGCGCACTGTTCTGTATCGGCCTGTAAGAGGGCAAGACAATTTGTCCACTTCTAGATTATGTACATTGTTGAAGTCACCCCCTGGTCTTAATCTGTTTTGGTCATAGTATAACAATTTCTTTAGCAAAAATAAAAAGAAGCAATGATCATTATTTGGTGCATAAAGATTACACAGCACTATGGGCTGACCATATAATTTAACTTCCAATATTAAAAAAGCATCCTCCAGGATACTTGATGATAGTGTGTATTACCTCTAATAGTATCACTTTATGCAAGAGAACGGCTACACCAACTTTCTTGGAAGCAGCAGAAGTGAACCATAAATTCCCAACCTGCCAGGGCTTTAATTTCTTAGGTTCAAAATCACTTAAGTGAGCCTCCTGCCGAAAATACAATGTTAGCTTTTTGTCTGTTCGGAGAACTCAGAATTCTTTGCTGCTTAATGGCTGTTTATGTCCCCCGTATTCCACGATGTTATCTTTACTGCCAAACTAGGCGTCCAACTGGAGTAGAGCTTCCAGTAGATAACAGAAATCAGGGTGCTCCTCAATACCAGTGGAAACTCCCCAGCCTAGGGTCCCACCATAAGCCTGTCTCCTATAAGGAACTTTAAGTTGCCCAACTAAATGTAATTGGGATCCTGCCGCACCAAAACCTTTCCCATCCAGCCCATTTATTCCTGCTTACCACCTTCCACCCAAATCTCCCATCTCCTCCCCCCATTTAGTCCCTATACCATATAACCACGTTCCCTTTCCCCCTCAGCCAGGAACCAGGTCACTAAGGATGCGTCAGGGTGTTTCCTATGTCATCCTAAATCCCTCCCCCTGCTAATGTCCTCTGTCCCATCTTTCCTCCACATCCACGTCCCCAGAACTCATATCCCAAAAACAAAAATCATGGAGAAAATATCAGTAGTAGAGTTAAATTGAAAAAAAAAGAATTCCAGTCAGGGGTCTAGGTGCTCACCCAAAATCTGCTCCAGGGCATCTCCTCGTTGCTCCAAGGAGACTGTTGCAGTAACCAATGCCAGTCAAAAACATGACCCCTGCTTTAAAAAAAAAGAATTTCTCCTTCCCCCCCCCCCCCCCCCCCCCCCCCCCCCCCCCCTTCTCTTTTCTTCTTTTTCTTCTTCCTTTCCGTAGGTGTACGTTCTGGGGGCCAGGATTCAAATAAGAGCACTCACCCTCACCAAAGCCACTTAGTAAACTGAATTATATTCAACTCAAAACCCAAAGATCTCGTATTGGGGGTTTAAATTCTTCGACTTGCCTTACTTAAATGGCAATCTCTGGTGGCAATATAAGTTCCCTTCCCAGTAAAATCAGGTGTCCCATTAACCATTAAGAACTATTAAGAGCGAATATCAGTTGTCCTGATGACTCCCTCCTATGGAGCTCCTTCTCTGCCAAGCACTCAGGAAATCCGATGAATCGGAGGTTATTCCTTCTCAACCTGTTCTCCATTCACTCCTTGTACTTTTATACAATGGATTTTAAAGTCCCCAGGTCCTCAGAAGCACGCTGGAGATCATCTTGCAGGCACCTCCGATACACCACTTCCAAACGCTGCAATAGAGGAGGTAACCTGTTCCAGTTTGTCAAGCACCTGATCAAATTTTGAATCCAACACTTTGACTAGAGCTGCCATGAGTTCTATAGCTGCAGTAAAATTTAGAGGTTCTGTGACCACATTGGAAGTGGTCACCGCCATTTTGTGCTCTATAGGCCTCAGCTTATCCTGTTTTTTTTTTTTTAGCTGCTCAGGCAGACATATCCTCTCCTCACAATTTGAAACACATTCACATTTCAAATAGGTGCTTCGATCAATGCTTTGGAGGTTTTAAAAACTGGGATGGGATGTAACCAGGCCACACCCACTACAGGGCAGCATCACATTCCGCTCTGTCCACTTCATCATATGACCTCTTTTTATATTGCTTTTAAAATTTAAATCCAACTCTCCCACCCTCCCAGATCCTAGACTTCTTGCTTTAAACATGTTTACCGTACTAGAGAAGCAATTACTAGAAATGTATTTGTCTTGCCTGTGTGTCTCAACCAGATTATAAGCTCCATGGAACAGGGGCTGTCTCTTATCTGTATCTCTACAGCGCTACATAGGCCTCGTAGCATCTATAGAAATACTTACCAGTGGTAGTAGCAGTACTGGTATATTTTATGAGCAAAGCACATTGTGTACTGTTGTGTGTAACGATCCTGGCTGCTAGGCAGCCCCCCGACCTCTTCCCGCTAGCCATGCTCTCTCCTCCTCTAGCCACCTCCTTGATGGCTCCATAATGCAACAAGGCCAGCCTTATTTAACCCTGCCTCTCCCACAACTCGGTGCCTCATCATCGAGTCACCTCGGCTCTTTGCTTTGGCCCACCTTGCCCTGATAGTCTGTGGCCTTGATAGTCTGTGCCATGCCTTGTGACCTCCTTGGCCTTCTTGCCTTGCCTCATGGCCTTCGGGCCTTCTAGTCTTGCATTGCCTTGCGGCCTGGTCAGGTCCCCTTGTTTGTCACCTGTCTTAGATGTGCCTTGTTTGCTTTTAGTTCTTGCCTGTGTTAGTGAATAACCTAGCCCTTTTCTGGTGTCCCTGTCCTGTCCTTGTCCTATCCTGTCTGAGCTTCTCAGTGGCCCTCCAGTTCTCTGGAGTCTCCCATGCCCTCCTACTTCTCTGGGGTCTCCCAGTGGCCTAGCTCTCTTGCTTGTATCCTGCCCTGCACCCCTGTTTTACCCTGTTCCCACTTGCGTGGTTTTACTCTATACCTGCCTAGGTGTGCTACCCTATACCTGCCTAGGTGTGCTACCCTGTACCTGCCTAGGTGTGCTACCCTATACCTGCCTAGGTGTGCTACCCTGTACCTGCCTAGGTGTGCTACCCTATACCTGCCTAGGTGTGCTACCCTGTACCTGCCTAGGTGTGCTACCCTGTACCTGCCTTGTCTCTCCTTGCTCCTGCCTTGCCTTACCTCCAAGTCAGCCTCCCCTTGGACAAATCTCCTGCTGCTGACCCAGACTGACTCCTGCCTTGCTTTTACTGATCTCTGCCTGTCCTGACCTGGGCTTGGACTCAGACCTTGCCTAACTGCTGCCAGCCCTGACCCCCAGCCTGCTTTGTACCGTGCCAAGAAAGCCCCGCCGGCCATCAGAACCTGAGGGCTGGACAGGAGGATGACCTTGCCCTGCACTGCCATGAAGCCCTTTCACTGCTCCTGTAGGGGGAATCCTCAGACCCAGCTGGCCAGTCTGTAGCAGTTGTCCTGATGCTTCCTAAAACATCTGGGAGGGGAGTTAAAAGGAGCAGTATAATTATTTGTGGCGCCTTCGGCTTTCTGTGTAATGTGCGCCTGTCTTTTGCAGTATTTTATTGGTATGAAACCTCAGGTAGCTTTATGGCGCCAGCTGACTTTCAGAAGCAGTCAGGCTAAAGTTGCCTCTTTTTTGTTTACGGCATCTGCCCCTGCCTTCACCTCAGTGCCAGTAAGAACGCTAACACACCTAGTTTGCATTGTACCAGAAGAGTTTCCTTGTTCTATTTATAGATCTGCCAGGGTAAAAAAAAAACAAAAAAAAAGATCCACATCTGTACCGTACTCTCTCACTTCCGGATTGCATGTGTAGGGCAGTAAAAGGGGAAAGTTCATGACTGAAGGGTTTCCTCACCTTCTGTGCCTGTGGAAACAGTCTTTTGGAATAACGCCTGCCTCCCAGTGCACACAGGGTGGGAAGCATTTTTGGGGGGTCAGGCAGGGCCGGTGCAAGGGTATTGGGCGCCCCAGGAGACCCTTGCGCTGCCGCTCCCCCTCCCCGGTCGCGCCCCCTCCCTACCTGTTTCGGCGCAGACTGTGTGCTTCTCAGGGCCGCCGAGCCGTAGGGGGCGCCGAAGAGCAGCCACGTGGTGCCACAAGCGGGGCCTATCCCGCTCGCGGCAAAGAGAAATAGAGACCGTGTGCACACAGTCGGTGCCGAAACAGGTGGGGAGAGGGGGCGCGACACTGTGTGCTTCTCAGAGCTGTGGGCAACGCGCTCGCGGCCCTGAAAAGCACACAGTCTCTATTTCTCTTTGCCACGAGCGGGATAGGCCCCACTTGTGGCACCACGTGGCTGCTCTTCGGCGCCCCCTACGGCTCGGCGCCCTAGGCGACCGCCGAAGTTCGCCTAATGGACGAGCCGGCCCTGGGGTCAGGTGATTATTTAAGCTGTAAATTCTTCCACCTCAGTGCTTTTATTGGTGGTGAAAGGACCATGGAACGTTACGCACCTCAGGCATTTGCAGTTGAAAGCTACATTAAAAAAAAAAAAAAAAAAAGATAAAAAGTTTAAACTTTTAAAAGATTTTCCTACGTTTGTTTTGTGAATAAGTTTGTTTTTATTTTTATTGCATATAATTTCATATAATTTACTTATGTATTGTGTATATGTTTTTATATGTTTTTATTTGTATTTATATGTTTTTATATATGTTTTACTTTTGCTAGCCCCTGAAGCAGCTCTACGAGCGAAACTCGGCCTGAGTCAGACTCCAAGAGGACACTCCCCACCCTTGTCCTTCTCAATGATTTGATCTGTGCCGTACCTGGTGGGGGAGGTGGGTGGGCGCACCATCTCATCTCTCGCCTAAAGCAGATTGCCTTGAGCTGCCCTTGGGGGAGGGTATATCTGAGATCTATATAAACCTGTGTACAAAGTTTGGCACGAGGAGATCCAGGATAGCCACCAGGAGCCAGGGGTATCTGGAGTGCCTCTCCTCATGGACAGGGCTCTGTGGGTGTTTTCTCCCTCAAGGGGCACTTTAGGTTATACGGAGTATTTTTATGATGGGGCTGAGAATTCATGGGTAGTAACCCTATTCACCGGGGATGTCCCAAAATGGGCTTCTGCCCTCAAGAAATGAAACCAGGATTTGACCTGGGAGAGATTTCATGATAAATTTAATCAAATGTTCTTGGATCCACATCAGATATGCTCTACAGAACTGAACCTCTTACATCTGGAACAAGGCAGAGGTTCAGTTCTTTCTTATGCAACCAAGTTCCATCAGCTACAGCAGATACCAAGTGGATTGAGCGAGGCCCTGGGGCAACAATTCCACCTGGAATTAAGTGAAGACATAGAAAATTAATTGGCTCAGGTAGAGCCACCTGCATCCCTGGAGGAACTGGTCAATACCTGCATCCTTATAGAGTTGAGCCTGGGAGAACAACAAGGAAAACAGAGAGGTATTTCAGGGTGGCCAGGTTTTCCTACATTGAGCCTCACACCCAGTACTCCTGAGGAGAATTCCCTGACCCTATGCAGGTAGATGCCGAGTTCTTGACATCCAGTGTTAGGGAAGGGAATAGAATGATCATGACACCCTGTGGTGTGGGGTCTTGGGCATTTCATGACTGGATGCCCTCAATGGGGAGCTGTAGCACCTGGGACAGAGGGATCTTGAACACCTGGTAATAGGAGAACTGGGCTCCCCAGATGAATGAGGATCAAGGAGACAAGATAGGAAGAATTGCCACTTTGGTGCAAGCTGAGGTGGTTATAGCACAGACATTGGATTGCTTCCAAGAACAGGAGAACACAGAGAAGCTCTACTATACTCTCACCTCCAAGATAAATGAGGCCTTGAGGGCCATGATTTCTAAGCTGGACACAGTAGTAATAGTCACAGTACCTCAGGTGGGTTAATCAGTTGCACTTGTCCAAAGGGACCTAAAATGTCTAGACCAAGACCTATGGGAGGTAGCCTAGGGGTCAAGAGGGAAGAGTGGCCATGGACCCAAGGAACATCCACCAGGTTACAGAGCTCCTGTGTAGAACCCTCAGACAAAAAGGCAGAGGCAAGTCCAGAAGAAGTAGTAGTCTTAACCTTGTTAAGTACAAGAGGTGCAGGTGAGAGCCATGAACTTCCAGAAGCTCCTGTCCAGGAACTACAGTTAAGCGGATTGGGCCATGCCACTGTGAGGAAAGAGATCCCAAGTACGGCTATCTGATGAGGATCTTGTGGAATCCAGTGAGGCAGATCTAGACTTTGTGGACTCAGAGGAACCAGACCTGAATTTCTCAGAGCTAAGCCTCCTCCATATTAAATCATGTTTGGGCCTTCAGGGCAGCAAGCCCATTACCTGCATGACCAACACTGGGGGAAAAGAACTTAATCTCTGCACAGCATGATTTTACCTGTGGATATGCCATTAAGGCAGCGGGCCTGTGACCATAGAAGCCAACTTTTCAAAATGATCGGGGGTGCTAAACTCAACACAAATTACCCCTCCCTGGATACAATGAAGGAGTTTGCTCCATGTTGGGGGTGATCAAGTACCCACAGTACTGGCAACTATGCCCTAGGCCCAATGGTCAGAATTGGAGAAGCAGAGCTTAATTTCTTTTCCAAAACAAAACATTGCTACTGACAAGCCTGTCCGGAGGGCAGTGGCCCCATTCAGCCCATCAGTGGCCCTAGCCTTATTTGTTTCTGGTTTTAATTGCAGGTTTCAACAGGTGTGACTAATACTTTTGTTATTTTCACAGGGAATTTTGAGTTATTTGTATCAGGGGTACTATCTGAAGGAAGGGGCTCTTGGAGCTAGGGAACATCTTTGGGGGTACCTGGGAAATTATCTCTGTGAGGGGGAGTAATGTTGAGGCAAAAAGAGGTGGTTTGATGGGTTTTGAACGGGAGACTATCTGGTCAGAGGCCTGTACCCTGCTGGAGAGGCCACAGTGTGGCTTAAACTGTCCTAGCCCCTGACAAGGCCCCACCGGCAAGGATCTGGATTGGTCCTCAGAGGCTTAAAAAAAGGGGGTTGCTGGGAAAGGCCCAGCGTTCTGGCAGCTCGATGGCTGAGGGCTGCACCGTGGGAGGCAGGAGATGAAGCTCCAGTGCTTTGGTTTGTGCACCGAACCTGGATTGGGATGCCAGAAAAGTAACCTAATATGACAGCAGGTCCTGGACTCAAATGCAGTAGTAAGTAGCAGATTACTGAACTGGGTATAGTGCTACAGTTAAGCTGAAGGTGAAAGGAATATGTGCTTCGTGCATCCCTGTAAATGAAAGCCCCTTGCTTCGATTACCAAGAACCACTGTGCATGTGTGTGCATATGTGCGGGGTCCCTCACAGGACATGATGGTGCGCAGTGATGCAGGTATTTTGATAGCGCTGATAACTGACCACCACCGAAATAGCCCAAAATTTACGCAGTCTGCGCACAGACGTTTTTCCCTAGATAGCAAGAAAAAAATGAGTCCAGCAGGACACGAAATAGCCCAGTCTGGCAACTTATAGGACTGCTTGTGTTACAGAGCCTGTGAGTGAATAAGCCCAAGTACAATTGCTTTTTATTTTCATTCGATAATGACAGTGTGTGAGAGCCAGTAATATGACCTGAATTATGGGTGTAAGGACCTGCTAGATTCTGAGAGCTGATCAGCAAATGATAACTCCTCACTGAGCAATGGGTGGACTTATAAAGACAGAACCAGAAGGTGAGAAAGACAGCAGAATAGTGCGTCTATCTGTACTCATGCATGCTCAGTGATGATTCTCTGCCAGGTCGTGCTAGGTCGCCAGCTTGGCACCCTTTTTTTTTTTAAACTTGCTTCCTTTTCCCTATTGCAGCTATAGTGGAAGGTGGAAGCTGCTGCTGGCCTTGACCTGGTACATTACTTTTTTTTAAAGAAAATTAAATCTACTTATGCTGTGGAAAAAATTAACAGGAAAAAAAAAATCTTCAGAAACTTTGCTGACCAAAACAGACATTTTCCTATGATTTCAGTAACTTGAAGCTGGGTGCCTCATTTTTTTTTTTTTTGTGTACAAACTCCTGACATCTGTGGTCACAGAGTGCTGCTCAGAAGAGGAACTGAGGCAGGGGAGAGGAGAGCACCTCTGTGCTGGGGAAGGGGGGGAGGGGGGTGGTGCCAGCCAGCAGGAAGACGCAACATGAAGGCTTCTGGGGCGGGGGTACAAATTTAGCCACCCCACTAATATAGCGCTACTGGACGTAAGCAGCGCTGTACAAACAACACATAAGAGCCAGACCCTGCCCAGTAGAGCTTACAGTCTAATCAAGAAAATTATACAGGGCAAAAGAGACTTGAGGAGTTTCACATACAGGCCGATACAGAAAGGTGCGCTCGGCCGAGCACACTGTTTAGTCCACCTTTGGCCACGCGTTTTTGACGTGCTACTATTACCCCTTATACAGTACGGGGTAATAGCGTGTGGAAAACGCGCAGCCAACCCCCCTGAAACTAATAGCGTTCATCACATGCAAATGCATGTTGATGAGCCTATTAGTTACTCACCCGAAATACAGAAAGTAAAATTTGTGGTCAAGCCGCACATTTTACTCTCAGAAATTAACGCCTGCCCAAAAGCAGGCGTTAATTTCAGACGGCACCGGGCAAGTTTATTTATTTATTTATTTATTTATTTAATTTTATTTATTTATTTATTGTTTTTTATATACTGACATTCGATCGAAATATCACATCGGTTTACATATAACTAAAACAAATAAGACATGACCTGCTTATTTTACATTATAACTAGTAACTGTTTGTAACATGGTAACAGGGGGGAGAGAACAAGGGACTATACATGGTAACAGGAAGGAGACTATACATGGTAACAGGGGTGAGGGAACAAGAGACTATACATGGTGTTTGAAGAGAACAAATAATTGGTGGAACATGGGGCTGACTAGGTAGCAAGAACTGCTTATTTACAAAGTAAGAAGGTAACTGCTAACTGCGAGGAAAGCGAAATTTACAGGTGTGTTCAAACATAGCACGGTGGAGAGAGCAAGAGACTATACATGGTATTTGAGGAGAACGAACGATTATCTGAGCATGTGGCTAACTAGTTAGCCACATGCTAACTAGTTAGCATGTGGCAAGTGTACAGAAAAGCAGAAAAACCAGCTTTTCTGTACACCCTCTGACTTAATATCATTGCGAAATTAAGTCGGAGGCCCCAAAAATTAAAAAAAAAAAAAAAAGCTGGCCGCCGGCCCACAGGTTGGAAAACGAAAACTCAATTTTGCCGGTGTCCGTTTCCGAACCCGTGGCTGTTAGCGGGTTCGACAACCAACGCTGGTAAAATTAAGCGTCTGTTGCCAGACCCCCTGACAGCCGCTGCTTCCGCCAATAAGGAGGCGGTAGGTATGCGCTAGTGTCCCTAGCGCCTCCTTATTAGCGAGGGCCCTAATTTAAATACTGAATCGCGCGTTCAGGAGAGTGGCCTGGGCGTGAGTCGGGAGAGCGGGCACTCGCCTCGGAGCACCGGCTCTCCCGCGGAGCTTATTGAATCGGCCTGATAGTAAGACAATGGTTAAAATGATTTAATGAGGATGAAGCGGATAATCAGGCTTAAGATTTAAAAGCAGCCTCAAAAAAGGTGACTTTTTAGATGGGATTTAAAGAAGGTGAGGGAAGGAGCACGATGCACCAGCTCAGGAAGTCTAGGTCAGGCACATGGTGCAGCCAGGTGGAAATCGGGAATTGGCGGTAGAGGAGAAGGGCATAGGTAGGCGTGACTTGCACGAGGAGGGAGGTAAGAGAGGGGAGGCAGTGAGGAGCTGCAGAGTGAGGGCTCTTGTAGGGGAGTAAAGAGGCACTTGAACTGTATGCGGGAAGGGATAGGGAAACGAATGCAGCCCACTGTGCCGGCCCTGGATTTCTCCTCTTTGGGGAGTCTACGCCTCCTCCCTTTCCTGTGATTGTGTGGGGGCCCTCTTTCAGCCGACGGCCATCAGGACGTGTTCCAACGGCATCGCCATTAATTTGGCAATGATGCGCAACAGATAATGGCTCTGCCTGCTGCCAGTCACCCCTCCAGACCTTCCAGTTTCCACCTGCCATGAATTACTGAGAGGATGGAGGAGATTTGAAAACCCAGAACTGGTGGGAAATGTCAGAGTTGTATTTGGTACTCTGAGATGCTCTTTTTTCCCCAGGGACACTTTCTGCTCCCATCTCTAGAGTACTTCCTGTGTGTGGGATTAATACAGAGTGGACATGGCTTCCTCCCCGCTGGTGTTACAGAGTGCTGAGCAGACTGGCACGAGTCCCGACTGCCACCCGTTACCTTTCCTCTGAGCAGGGCATCCTAAGGACCCACGTAAGATTCATGCTTTGAACAACGCCCTCTGAAGTAAAACGCTGAAGATTGCATGGACGGTTTACATTTTTTTTTTATCTTATGAATTTATATTCCGCCTTTCCAGTTACAAACTGGAGTAGTGGTGGCAGCGGTGGTGGTGGCGGTCATTGAGAAGAGAAGAAGACTTACTCTACCTTTACTAGCTCCGCTGCTGACCATAGCTCAGCGTGAGGGCATCCAGGAAGCCTGCAGCCTTCCTGTCATATCCCTCATCTGACCCATGCACGAGTCGGGCTCGGTGGCAGAGGAGGGGGGAGGGGTCGGCAACTTTCAGATGTCATTGTGAAGGACGTCTTAGAATATGTGCAGTGCAGAAGAAAAGATGAACAAGGAGCCAGGCACATCAAAGTCATTTAGAAAATTAGGGCAGTCCCACCTATCACTAGCCCTGGTTTTTAAATCTTCTCTATCCCTTTAACTCAGTGCAATTGGAAGCATGAAGACGACGACGTCGTGCTGGTGCAGGAATCCAGGCAGATTCCTGGACTGACTTGACACCAAGTAGATTGCGGATCAATTAAACACCTAATTTATTTCAGTGTCCCTGGTTCCTTTTTTTTAACCTATAAATCTATATTCGTATTTTTTCAGCTCCCAGTGCATGCATGTATCAATTGCACACATTTTATGCTTTCCAAGGTGGGATCTCTCTCTGTTTGTCTGCCAATCTAGGGTGCAAAATAACTCTCCAAAATGGAAGCGTCTCCGGAGCATTTATTATGGGAGGGCAGTTAGAGGCTGAGGGACGTTGGTGACTGTTGAATTCCAAAACCTCTCCCCTGCCCCCAGCAGCTTGGCCCAGAGCAACACAGACAGACAAGGGGGAAAAATAAATAAATAAACGACTGGTGAGGAATAGTGTTGAAAGGCCCCTTCCAAGCCATCGCCCCTCACATTTCCCAATCATACACCCCACACATCCACAAACACATGTATCCCATACACATCCTTTCCCACACACACATGCACACCCCATATCCAAAGACCCCCAAAATACTACAGAGCCCGTACACATACACCCACACTGCCACCCCCCCTACATAACTCCCACATATACAACCTACATACACCTTATACTCCCACCCCTACATCTTACGTTCACCGCCCATGCAACTTTGTACCTCCTCACACCCACTTCCCTCAGATACACTCTACCCACACAAATACCTATAATCACAGAACCACACAAGTCATACACAACCATACACACACCCATGCATCCCTCCCCCCCGCCACACACTATACACAAACATAGCCGCGATCCCTAATCACATTTTCAGCCATGCCACATCTAACTAGCTAGACTTTGGGCTGAAAATTCACTTAGACCTATTTTTACCGGTCAACAAATTTGCACGGTTGAGGTTGTCCGCCTAAACTTAGCCAATGGGGTGCCAAAAAGCAGTGCTAACCAGCTGAGTAATGTGCCACCCCTTTCATGCCCTGCTAAATCTGGCTGCCTTGTGAATTTAGGGGGTTAGATATAGTTGGTCATTGGGGGAAATTTTTATTGTATTTTTTTTAAAGCAGAAGTTTAACCGGCTAACACTAAAATTTAACCAGTTAAACCTTTTGATAATTGACGCCGTTACTGAGTTTGTCTGGATTTCCTGGTGCACTGTTAACGTCTGACACTTTTCCACGGGATTTTCATGTGCTTTTTCTCGGTAGGGAAGCTCAATGTGTGTCCGGGGGGGTGCTCTTCTGCAGTACCCAAGTCCTCCAGGTTCATGCTGCTGGCTTCAGGAAATGGAAATAGATTAAAACCGGTTAAAGAAAAGAGTTTACTCATAAATCCGGCTTGTAACGCTATGATGGCCTCCGCTGTTTAATATTCTTCTTAATGATCTTGGGGAAGGAATAAATAATAGCAGCATTGCTATCCAAGGCTGGAAAAATCTCAGGTGCCTAAAGAGGAGCTTTGGGCGATAGGTGGGAGAGGAGCCGTTGCTGCTGTTGGCAGGGTGGGACAGGAGCATTGCTGGGGGGGGGGGGGGGGGGGGGGAAGAGAAGCTGACACCCTTGTCAGTGGGCCTGAAAGGATCCAGGTCCGGGCTAGCGAGGAGGAGGAAAAGGAGCTGCTGCTGGCGGGTGGAGGAGCAGCTGCTGTGGCTTTCCAACCAAAGAGGAGAGACTGGAGGAAACGGAAAGAAAAAGAGGGGGGGGGGGGGGGAGGCTGGGAGTGGAAGTTGACAAAATTAAAATAAGCAAAAAAAAGAATAACAGATAAAACACATAAAGCAAAAAAAAAAGTTAAGACATTTTTTACTGTGCCTTCTAAAAATTTGGCTTACACTTAAGTTTTCCAACGATTCTTTCACCTGGGTTGCCATTTTTTGAAGATGACATCAATCTCCCTCGTACTATAAACACACAGCAGGACTCACTGGTTTTTACGGAAGCACTTAGAGATGCATTAGGAAAACAGCCAAATAGCTGGCAGATCAGATTTAATGTGGATATGTGCAGGGTAATACGTTTGGGGGCACAAGAGTAGGTCAGCTCCAGATACTTTCAAGAGGGAAACACTTAGTAGCACTAATCAGGTAGACAGACCTGGGTCTATGAGTTGCTAATGCGAGTGGATGCACAATGCCAGGCAGCAGCAGGAGCAGTAAAGGCTGGTACATGTTAGCCTGCATTAAATAGGTTGGGAGGAGAGAACGAGAGGGCTGAGGAGACATCTGGCAAACCACATTTGGAGTATGGAGTTTCGTTTGGGGCACCCATCCTCAAACATGACGTCCAAACGTTAGCAAAAGTATAAAGATGGTCCACTAGGTATCCCGCAGTGACTCTACTGACCTCTCGTGCTGTGGTGGTTCCATGGCCTCCTGATCTTTAGTATGCATGGTTGTATTTCTGCTCAAAAGCTTCTTGAATAAAGAAAAGAAATAAATAAGAGAGAGAGAGCCACTAAGCGACGAGCAGGGACACAGAAGCTTACATAGTCTGAATAATT
The DNA here is from genome assembly GCF_901001135.1 of Rhinatrema bivittatum. Taxonomy (NCBI): domain Eukaryota; kingdom Metazoa; phylum Chordata; class Amphibia; order Gymnophiona; family Rhinatrematidae; genus Rhinatrema; species Rhinatrema bivittatum. The sequence goes on from NC_042617.1 coordinate 53,179,980, forward strand.
ATCCAAAATGGGTCTGTGCACACCAGAAATAAAACATTTAAGAGGAATTTTAATTACAATATACAAATGTATTAAAAGAAATATATCAAAATATACTATACAAATGTATTATATCTACAAGGATCTGCCAAGTGATATTTTTACTGAAAGCAGCTACAAACAAAACAAAGTGGTGTCTGCTAAGTAAATTTTTACTCTAGGAAGGGTGCGATTATGGAGCATTTTTCCAGCAGAGGCAGTTATGGCTGTCACAACCATGAATCAACTAAAAAAAAAAATAAATTGGAAAAAGTTTTAGAAGAAAAATATATTAGAGGTTGTGAGGACACAGCTACATACCAGAGAAAAGTGCTAATACAACGATGCCAACTAAACCACCGTTTTGGGGTCAGTAAGGAATTTTGTTCTTGCTGCAGAACTGGCTACAGCTGCTCAGTGTGGGATTTTGCCTTCCCCACATTGCCACATGGCAAGAGCTGCTAGGCAATCAGAAGAAAGATGGCTTCAGTGGCCCTTTAACCTTCTTTCAACCCAAGCCAATTGCGTAACATCTGTTGGTTAAGTCCAACGCACTTACAAGTCATCAGGGTTCGAAGTATTAATTAGAGAACCATGGAGAGGATAAGAAAGCTGGTGCCTGAATCTCTGTTCCAGCACACCTCCCACTAGCACATTTTGGGGCTACAACTGCAGTACCATCTCCTTAAAGTTGGTAGCCATTGAGTTTTCTAAACTTGTGAATGATTTAGAAGGAACTCTATTTTTAGAGTAGGACGAATACAATTTCCGGAAAATTTTCCAGATGACGAGAAAGTTCCACGTTTTGACCTTTGGAAAATCTGAGTGGAGGATCCACCAGGCTCCCGAGAGCCTGCTGTCCGTTCACATGACCCTCCACTGCCTCTCATCACATTGCCACATCCAGGACAGCTCACTCCTACTGCAGAGACTCGGGGGAAATTCCAAAAGGAACAATCATGAATGGACCTGCTGTATAATTTGAATGACTGACATAGCTTTGTAAAAGTGACAAGCTCTGCTCAGTTTGATCTTCTTAAGTCACTCTTGGGCAATTTCTACTGAAGCTTGCTCAGGTCGGTTTTGTGGCAATCTCTCTCTCTTATATTATTTTTTTTTACTGTTTCAGCCTTTTGCATGTTGTCATAGCTTTCACTGGGCCGACATACTGTAGGAGTTACCCCGAAATGGAGACATGCATGTGCTCTGGAGACCACACAGAACCCTCCTGACATCATCTGAAGAAGAGACCTGTGTGGTTTCAGAAGGTCATGTCAGAGGTGGTGGGGGTGGGAGAGCGGAGAACGGGGGGTGAGGGCCTCCATGCTTCCCCCCACCCCCAAGTCTGGCTGGACCTCTTTGCATACTTGGAGGGAAAGACATTTGCCCACCCAGAAACCCACTGTGCTCCAATACAAACATTTCTGGAGCTGCCACTGGCTCACGTTCAGAAGCATATCTGCAAACTTTTTTTTCTGGTGATCCAGTAAGAAGTGTCACATGCTTCCAAAAAATCCAGTTTTCTCTGGGACCAGTACAGCCACGAGAACCCCACAGGATATCCTTTTGGCCAATGACTTGCCGCTGGATCGCTGATACATTTTAACCGTTCTGTGGATCAATGGGTACCCGTCGGGCCACAGACGCAGTAGGTTATATGGTGAGTATTTGGCTTTCCTCTAGTCAGAATGCTGCCTCTTGAGAATTCTGTAATGGCTAGGACAGGAATGACAAGTTGAGCGCCTCGGGATCCCCAGCAGACAGCAACTGAGACAGCAAGATGGACATCTCCAAATAAATACAAATCACAGAACAAATGTCCACAAAAATAATCCTGAAAGAGTAATTCAAAGATAAAAAGAAAGGTTGAGAGAACATTGCACAAATCTCATCTTTGGGTGAGTTTCCTCACTCCAAAGGTCATCAAATCTTCACAAGAGAGCACTGTTCTGTTTGTACGACTCACTTTGAATGTCAAAGTGGCCCCTAACCCTTACACTAATACCTGATCCTTCCCGTGAGTAGCTAGGTGGGCCTCACATAGAGGTATAAATACCTACCTAGTATGAGGGCCTTATAGCTAGTCTCTCTCTCTCTCTTAGGAAATACAACAATTCTGGCACTTAATGCAAAAAAGTTATCACAGTTTGCACTAATACCTATGCGAAGCACTAAGATAGCACACTTTGCAATAAACAGCCTATTACCATAAAACACACCCCTTTTCCTATCGCATGCGATATTTAGTGCATTTTGATAAATCCAGGCCTTAGTTTGGTCTGAGGTTTATTTATTTATTTATTTTAACATTTGAATGAAGGCAGAATACCACAGGGTCCCCCCTCATATAAAGAAAAAAGAGGAGGTAGAAGTTAGGAGCAGATGGATTGGCTAACACTTTTCTCTTGACAGGAGTTGGTAGTTGAATTTAAAAGAGAAGAGGCAGAATTTAAAAGAGAAGAGGCAGAATTTTCCACATGTAATCTGACTTACCTATTGAAAGTGCCATCATCTGCACAGATTTCACATTTTAATTTTCTTGAATTTATTGATTTAAAAATTTTGTGCTTGTTTTACCTTTGTACAAGTGGCAAATGGCAGGGTTTTTTTGGTTTTTTTTAAATTGCTGGGTAAATTTTTTTTTTTTTTGTTAAAGTTCCAAACTTTGGTCAGGAACTATGCAGGTAAAATTGGGGGTTACACAGGTTAGAATGACTGAATCCACAGAAGTGTAATTTCAATGGCCTAGATTAGTGCGCATGGAGTTTCACAACGTATACGCTTTTAGCTGCAGTTAAAACAGGGGGAGTAACTTGGTTGGGGGAGAAAACTGTGCATACACATTCAAAATCTCCAAATTGCTCAACGCACCTACTTTGTTGTGCTCCTATTTGAGAAGATGGAAGATATGTGTGTACTTTTGATTCTCTTAACTACTCGATCTTCAAACACAAACTATGTAGTTGACTTTGGGGCCGATGTAATAAGCTGCGGTAAAACCTACCGCGGGTTTTTTGCGCACGTAATTGCGCAAGTTTTCCCACACTGATCTTACGCGCATATTCCAGCTGTACATGTATATTCCAGCTGTATATACAACATGTATATTCCAGCTGTATATATTCCATATATATATATTTCCATGTATATTTCCGCTGATTATAATCCATGTTTTTTGTATTATTAATTTATTGTTTTATGTTAATTTATAGTTTGTAATTTTGTTAACTTATTGTTCAATTACTTAATTCTGTCCTATCTTCCGACATCCATGTTTTTACTCTCCCTGTTTTAATGTAACTTCTCTTTTCCACTTATACGTTAATTGATTTTTCCCCTTGTTCTAATGTAAACCGGTACGATAAGACCTGGTCTTGAGTGTCGGTATAGTAAAAGAAGTTAAATAAATAAATAAATAAATATTCAATAACGCATTCAGCGCGGAAAAGACACGCACTTCTGACCCAAGCAAAAAGCCCGCGGCAGGTTTTGTGCGAGGGCATGCAAATAGCATGTAAAGGAAACAATTATCCATTCACAGGCTACGCAGGGAGCCTCGCTAGCAGGGAGAATGGTTAAGGGCATGTTTTTAGCACCTGGGTCAGGGCAGGAGTTAAGTGAAAGCGCCTTTCTGGAGGCACCCAAGGCTTCCTGAATGTGATCGCTCCTACCACTTTGGCGGATTTAGGTCCTAGTCCTGGTCCCGGCGATGCTGTGGTTCCGGGCGCTGTTGGCGCTTGTCTGTAGCCCCCAGAGATCACCGGTCTGTCCGTCCCTGTTCCTGCTCTCTCCCAAAGGGGCTGATCCATGCTGAGCGGCCCCAAGCTCCCGGCAAGGAAAAGGCTGCATGGACACACAACCACACTAATGCCAGCAATGGAGTAAAAGGTGCAAAGCGGTAGGAACCTAAACAATTTATTTTTCGAATAATAGTAACTTGAAATAGAAATGAGTCTGCATTATTTTTCCATTAGCACCTATTGTAGTGCCTGTTTTTCCCCCAGCTTTCTGCATTGGGGTATTTATGCGGGTATTGGCACATGTATTACTTATTCCACGGGGTTTTTTTGTGAGTATATCATCTGCATGCCGTCCCCTTATTACATCCCGTGGAGGTGCCTGCTTTTGCTGCGCGCGCTAAAAAAAATTACACGGAGAAAAACAGCGCTGACTTCAGCGCAGGTCTTATTACATCGGCCCCTTTGTTTTTTGAAGATCAGTCTTGGTTTGTGCAAGCTGATAGAAACCCACATGCTTTATCAGGCAGCTTATCAAAAATCTCCCCCTGAATGTATTTTTTTTGCTTCGGTATCATCAGCATGCAGTTTCCCCTGCACTGCTCATCCTGGTGTTACCTGGTATTTCTCAACAGCTAACATTGTAGTGACACTCTGTCTTCTCATGAACACTTTAGCTGCAGAGATATTAGGGAAGCAGAAATTTGAAAAGTATTTAACCCCACTCCCACCCAACATCAGAGTACCTATATTTAAAAAAAAACAAACAAAAAAACTAACCGTATTTCCACTCTAAAGAAAAATAGAGCAAAACCCTTTTCAGGAAAGTTGCTAATTCTGTAAGTCCAATATCCTAAAAGGCCCAGTATCCAGGCCCGTGATTTCCCAGATCATATTTCCTTTTAATTTTCTGCCTCCATGCAGGGGGTTTTTCTTCTGCTTTTCTCTGGTCGCGTTGCTTTATTTCCTTACTGTTAGGTTACAGACACTTGGAGGCACATTTTAGTAATATTTCCTGTAACGTGCTGAGTCAGAGTCTGCTGCTTTTCACCTGCTAAGACAGAAATGCAGAGGAAAGTATTAAACAGCAGGCGTACATGTACCCCGTGGGAGTATAATGATATTTATCTATCGGCTTTAGTATTACAATTATAGTGCCACACACCCACAGGTAGATAGTGCTAAAATATTATATTTTATATTCGCAAGTATACAGGATTAAAACATAGCATATGCATTCTCAATTGCATAGACCCTAATATTCCCTAAGCTAGCGAGTGGACAAGTTATCCGGCTAAGGTTCGCAGGATAACTTGTACTGGATATCCAGCGGGATAAACGTCCCACTGAATATTCTCGCCTGTAGCCTAATAACAAAAAAAACGTAACCGTCTGTGTCTGAATAGAGCCAGTTAAAGTTTTAAAGTTATCCAGCCACGTGTGGTCGGATAACAAAACCCTTAACCGGCCACATTCAAAAGAATATAACGCTGTCAGAGCAATGCTGGAAGCCGCAGGAGCGGATAAGGAGAATACCTCATTCCTGGCTGAGGTTTCAGAGATCTGGGAGAGGGGAGGGTTTTCTGGGTCACAAAGAGGTGGAGGATGGGGAGGGAGGGGCAGGAGGAAGCCAGATTAATCTTAAAAAAAAAACAAAAAAACCTACAGGAAAAAAGGAGGAGGGTGACTTGTGAATCCTGCAACACCGTTTTTATGCAATTTGGAAGGGTTTGGGAGAGGTGGGGGGTGCTCGGCCTGTCAGGGTCATTTCTGAAATGTTTATTTATTTATTTACTTAATTTAATGTAAACGTTTCTTATATACCGCTTATACCTAGCACGGTCTAAGCGGTTTACAATTTAGATAGCACATACATAATTCGGAAGATAAAAACATAGGCATTGAAAATAAAATACAATAAATATTGTTTGTGTCTGTCGGGGGGGGGGGGGGGGGGAGGAGGAAATCGGGCCACAGGCTTGCACTGAACTTTTTTTTTTTTTTTAACTAATCCCAATGCACTTATCCGGTTAAATTCTTTTGAATATAGCCAGTTAATGCTTTAGTCATCTGGCCAAATGAGGCTGGATAACTTTAGACTTGCTCTGAGGCAAGCTTAAAGGTATCCAGCTAATTCAGTTGAAAATCTGCTACATTAGCCAGATAACGTAGGCCTGCCCTGGAACATTTCCCTAATGCCTTTATTTTTTTTTTTATAAAGGAATGGAAGAGTAGCCTAGTGGTTAGCGCAATGGGCTATGTGTTACCCGTGCCGTCCGCGGCAGACCCGCGGCGCGGCCCCCTCAGCTTCTTACACAGACTCCAGCTCCTGGTTCCTTCTTGCTAGCGGCGGTGGGCCACCGGCTCCGACCTCGGGCTACCCTCGGCGCCTCCAGCTCTGCCATGGTCCCCAGCGTTGCCAGTCAAGATGCCATTGCTCATCGAGTGGCCCAATGTGATCTGCTCCAATACAGCAATTTCTGCACCTTGTCTACGTCAGAGCTCCATTTGAGGATATGACTTCCAAACTGAGCAATGGTAAGCCTGGCAGGGTGGACCATGTGAGACAATTGCTTCCACTGGTTAAAAGAAATATTTATAGAGTCCCAATCATCCAGCAAACAGAAGGATGGTGTGAAAGTGAAGACTACCCCAGTAATCGCAACACATTCATGTTCCACCTGAGATCAAAAATCTTGTACAAGGCTACACTGCCCCCACATGCGGAAAAAGGATCTCTCCAACCTACACCAGCGAGGAGGACTGGAACTACTTAATCTAGAATACCAAACAGGGTTCCTATATGTGCAATGCAGGATCCATAACATTAGTTCTTTCTGACAGCTACAAATTGATAATTTATGTGCAGTCCTCCTGGTCCAAGTGAATCTGAAGGTCAGAATTGCAAGCATGGATCAGGGAAGGAGCAGTCCAGTCTTTCCTCCGGCAACAAAGGTCAGTAAAGCTAACAACTTGAGATAAATTTCTTCTTTGGACCATTGCATACTAAAATGTGCTGAAAGCAGCCATGAGACCTTGGTGAGTTTGCCTCAAGTTGGGTTCCTAGTCAATGCCTTACGCAACTGCAAATGAAGATAATGTGAATAAACAGGCAATGCGTATTTCTTACAAAGATCCGAGAAAGACCAGAATGTCCACCTCTCCCATAACTGATCCACAAACTGAGGACCCTTATTCCACCACAAAAACGAATCAGGATATAAAGTAGAAGAGGACAAATTAGAATTATTTCACAAAGGTAGGATAGCAGGAAGTTGCTCTGGTGTATCATCCCACACCTTACATAACTTACTCTGGATGGTTAAAGTGTGTGCAGTAATAGGATGCATCCTACAAATTCTCCGAACCCCGGAACAACCTATAAGAGTAATTAATAAAGCAGCTAAGCTGTAGCAACCTTGTGCTCCTGTTTTTTCTAAAAACAGCCATGAAAGAAAGGCTGAGTCAGGTGATGCTTGCAAACAATACCTATGGCAAGCCAATCTAGCCACAAGATAATATAAGTAAAAATCAGGCAGACCCATACCGCCATAGTCTTTTGCTTTCAAGAAGACAGATAGTTTTATTCTAGGAGGGTTTTTTTTGCCATAATAAAACCAGAACACCAGCCATTCAACTCTTTGAAGCACGTGTACGACTTCTGGGTTACAATTAGATATAACATTAAAACAAGTGTGTGCACATCCGTATATGCTATACCACAAACTCAGAGGGACTCGGCAAACTATTATGCCCACATTTTATTATTCATATAGGGGCAGATTTTAAAACCTTGCGCGAGCGCGTACTTTTGTTCGCGCAGCAGGCGCGAACAAAAGTACGCTGGATTTTATAAGATACGCGCGTAGCCGCACGTATCTTATAAAATCCGGGGTCGGCGCGCGCAAGGGGGTGCACATTTGTGCAACCTGCGCGCGCCGAGCCCAGCGCGCGCTGCCTGTTCCCTCCGAGGCCGCTCCGATTTCGGAGCGGCCTCGGAGGGAACTTTCTTTTGCCCTCCCCCCACCTTCCCCTACCTAACCCACCCCCCCCCCGACCCTATCTAAACCCCCCCTTACCTTTGTCGGCAAAGTTACGCCTGCTAAAAGCAGGCGTAACTTTGCACGCGTCACCAGTAGCCCCGCTCCGTCCTCCGGTCCCAGGGGCATGGTCCGGAGACCTCGACCATGCCGCCAGGCCGGCGCCACGCCCCCGAAACGCCGGGGCACGCCCCCGAAACGCCACTTTGTTTCGGGGACGCCCCGGACACGCCCCCTCCCGCCCCTTTTCAAAAGCACCAGGACTTATGCGCGTCCCGGGGCTTTACGCGCGCCGGCAGCCTATGCAAAATAGGTGCGCCGGCGCACGAGGGACCTGCGCGTGTAAATCCTGAAGGATTTGCGCGCGCGGCCCTTTTAAAATCCGCCCCATAATTTTTTTAATGTTTTTAAACAAATCTATTCCATCACCAGCACTATGCGACCACGACAATACCTTATTTTTAAAAACAAACTCCATGCACTCATTACCCTTCACTCATATCACACGTACCTGTCATACCTTTAAAACCTAATTACGTATACCTTACGCTCTTACAGAGCTATCTTAGATTAATTGTACAGCTAATCTGTATACTATCTTTGATTATACAGCTGATCACATCCTTCTACATATTTAAAACAAGCAGCTCATCTCCGTCTCCTTGTACATAGTTTTTAGCCATTACTAATCTCTTTCCTTTATTTCCATCTTCTCCCAGTTAATCATTCCTTGTTATTTGTAACTGCTTTTTCCTGCACGATAGTTCTAGTTGATGAATTTATTCACTCCTCTTCATATGTAAACCAGCATGATGTGATTCTTATCATGAATGCCGGTATATAAAAACCTTAAATAAATAAATAAAAATAAATATATGATACAAAGAGATTTCAGTACATGAACAAGTACATATATAGTTGTTCAATAAATCCAGTTCAAAAAACATAACAATGTACATACATTTGTAACTGCTGAATTAATCCAATACACATACACTTGTAACTATTCAGTTGATACAATACAATTCAATTGGTGAAACAAGGGTGAAACGAGGCTCTCATCGGATTATTTGTATTTCTCTGCTCCCATCTTTGAGCATCATGGTTCAATTTTTTTAAACATTGGGCCGACAGGAGTCCCAAGTGCTTACCATTAGGCCTGTTTGAATTTAGCTTGGTGTGAAAAACCTCGATTTTTAGGCACCAATCTGGATTAAAAAAAAAAAAAAAAGCAGTATACATTAGCTGTCTGCAGGTTGTATATGCAGGTGTGATCCTCTACCCTTGGGTAAGCATCTTGAAACACTGCAAGTTTCATTTCATTTTCTGTGTGTGTTCGCTGCCTCATGCAGCCCACATTGGGAAGGAAGTATCTCCACGTATGGTGGTTTGGGCGGAGGTGTGAGGGGGCTTGGCGAAGTGCTTGTACAGTCTCTTTACAAAGCCGGCAGCTGCCCCATCATCAGTAGGTATCTCCCAGTGTGGCTGGTTTTATATTTATTGGTGGGTGGAAAACAAAATGCCTTTTTTTTGTAATCGTGATCATGGATCCTGTTCAAGAAATAATGGTCAATAATGGCACCATGGTTACTAGAAGTGACTAATAGTAATTATTTAAATGAAACGATTGCTCTGGCCCTTTTGTGATTTGAATGAATGGTTTTTGATTCTGGACTCTGTGGGAGACTTGTTGCTTTTTTTTTTTTTTTTTTTCTTTTTCTATTTCAAATAAAATTTCTTGAACCCTAAAAATAAGGTATTGTCGTGGTCGCATACTGCTGGTGATGGAATAGATTTGTTTAAAAACATTTAAAAAATTCCATGAATAATAAAATGTGGGCATAATAGTTTGCCGAGTCCCTCTGAGTCTGTGGTATAGTTTATAGAGTAATCAGAGGGGGTGCACGTTTGTTTTTTACACATCCATCTATGCACATATGTGGGCATGTGCTCACATGTGCTAGAATTTTATATCATCCACGTAAGTGCGCACGCATTATATAAAATATGCCTGGCATGCACATGGGTGCTCCTAATTTTAAGCAGTTACACGAAGGCAATGTTGTTTGCGTATTTTCCTTGTCGGCTTTTACACGGGCAAGCGAGCACATTTTATAACATGCGCGGGTGCAGGAAATTCCCAGTTTTACCAATTAGTCTGCAGTTTGCCCAGTCTATCTCTAGGGTCGTCCAGACGCCTCTGGCTCTTCGACTTGCACTCCCCCCAGTTTACCCCAGACCCCTCACCCAGTCGGTTTCAGGCTAGGAAGCGTTTTATTCTGACTTACGCCTGATCAAGAGCAGAAGTAATTACGCCGAGGTGGGAGCCCTACGCGCGACGCGTTCGCCGGTTATCAAATCAGGATTCCTGTGCGCAAATGCTGGCCCCCGCCCCAGAATGCCTGTGATCCTCCCCTTATTTTTACGCGATCAAAGATATCCCTGCGTTGGTGCTTGCATGCATAAGTGCAAGGTTTATAAGGCAGCACCAGCACTATTTGTGCATGCACCTGTGAATTTTTGCAAGCGCGACACTTTTAAAATTCACCATTTAGAACATAATCTGAGGAGGGAATTAAAGGAATTAGAAACACAACATAAGTGGAGGGGATGGGGGGATCCTTCATTGTGGCCAGAAATAAAGTATTTTAAGTTCAAGGGCAATTGAGGCATCGCATGGATGAGAATGTGGTCTACAGTTTGATGAGAATGAAAGGAAGGGATTATTTGCCAAGGGAAATAAAGCTGAGAGGCCATTGGTTTACAGGTTAAAAAAAGAAAAAAAAAAGAAGAATTTGGATCATTTAGTGAAATTTCTTAAAACAGATTCCTCCAGCTTTCTCTCTACAAACTGGGACATTTGTGGCACTTTTGCAGATTTTTGCAAGACATTACGCACACTTCTGAAATAGATTTCTCTCCAAAGAAGATTGCTGGCTTCTTAGAGGGAACGGGCGTCTGTGGAAGCCTTTATTTCCAGTCAGGAAGAAGAATGGGCTATTACAGCCCGAGGCTCAGGGCGGAGTCCTGATGAGGACCGATGAGGTGTCTCCGTGACTTTCTGTAAGCGCTGCGAGTCTCTGCCACCTCCGAAGTTAGCAAAGATCTTCACTGAAGTGATTCTGGGATTCCGAGAGACGTGAACGACTGCGGTGTTGCCTAAGCAGGGGGAAGACCCAACAGTTTGTTCCTCTTATAGACTTATTTCGTTACCAGATAATGATATTAAGATTTTGGCAGAGATCCTGGCAAATAGACTTAAACATATTATGCTGACACACCCTGATCAGACCAAAAAAGGGATTCAGAATGGGAGGCGAACTATTCATCTTATTCATCGGGTGCCCCTCGACGCAGAGAAGGCCTTTAACCACGTAGAATGGGATTATCTCTTCTACATGGCAGCTAGGACTGGGCAGGGGATCGCTTTATATCTTAGGTTGCGTGCATGTATTCTCACCCAGAGGCACAAATTAGACTCAACGGTCATGTTTTGCAATCCTTTGCTTTGCGGAGAGGCACTGGACAGGGCTCTTCACTTTCTCTTCTTCTTTTTTTTGCATTCGCTTTGGAACCTCTAGCAGCCAAAATTAGGCCCATAAGCACATCAAGGGGTTTAGTATACATTTAGGAACTGATCATTAAATAGCATTATTTGCCGATGATATCTTAGGTTAAGTTTGAGATCCATTCTCCTCATCGCAGGCCATTATGACCACCGTCGAGAGTTTCGGCAAACTATCAAGGTTATAAAATTAATGCTTCAAAGAGAGAGAAATTTTAGAGCTAAATATTAGGAAAGAGGTTAGGGATAAATTAAGAAAATGCTACCCCTTTAAATGGTCGCATGATTCCGTTAAGTATTTGGAGGTTTTTATTTCTAGTGAATTGGAAATTTGTATTCTCTGAACTTTACACCTCTCTTGAGGAAGCCAAGGAGGACTTAGCAGGGTGCTCTCCAAATTCAGTCTCTTGGCTGGGCAGAATTGCCTCTATCAAAATGAACGCCCTGCCGAGGGCTCTATTTCTTCTAGAAATGCTCCCATGAAAATTCCAGATCAATTCTTCACCACTTAGAACTTAATGTTATCTAAGTTTATTTGTCAAGAGAAGAGGCCGAGAATTTCTTGGGAAGTGTTATTTGTGCCCAGAGACTCAGGGCCTAGGTCTTCCAGATTTTGTGCCATATCAAAAGGTGATTCACTTCAAAAGTGTAACTGTTTGGCCTATCTGTCCTGAAGGAAAACATTGGGTTAGGCTGGAGAACGGCTGGGCTGCAGATCAGGGATGAAAACTGTCTCCCTGGGTGTCATGATTGGGCTTTATTAAAAGTTGGTGAAAGTGTCCCTTCGTAGGCCCTATTTTGAGCTCTTGGAATCGTTTGCTTCTTGGCAGGGGCGGCTCAAGGCAATCTGCCCCCTGAGGCGAGGGATGAGATGGCACCTCCCCCCCCCCCCCCCCCACCCAAGGTGTGGCACAGCTCATATCAGTGAAAGAGGAGGGGGGTTCCCCCTTAAAATGTTGCCTCTTTGGGGATTTGAAATGCTGGGGAAGGGGGAGGTAGGGTCAGGATTCTTAGAGGTGTGGCAGAGAGAGTGTCAGCTCTAATATTTCTAGGAAGCTGATAATCCTGTCACACTCCCGGGAACCCTGCACCACCTGCATCCCATCCTTCCCCAGCATTTACACTCTGGGGAAGTAGGAAATGGGTGAATGGTGAGGGTCTGTGTACGGCGTATACTCCCTCGGGGTCAGTGCCCTAGACAAACCTTGCAGCCCCTTCCCACATAAAATTAAAAATGACGCATTAATAATAGTTTACAGGAAAAAGAACATTTAATGTACAGTCTAATGAGGTAAAACATCATTTATAACATGCATATATTTATATTTACGACTGTGGTGCCAAACACAAAACCCTGCAAAAAAAGACCCTTGGAACCCTTATGGTATTAGGCCTATTTTAACAAGTGTTGGGTGTTGGCTTACCCTCAGAAAGCCATGAGTAAACTAAACTACAATTACAATATAGTAAGCCTCCCATATCAAAACAGCACTAACTGTCGACACTCACAGTAACAACCGTATCTATGAAAAGACAGCACTACAAATATTACAACAGGCCCTAAAACACCAAATCACTATTAGGAAAACAGAACAAGCCAAGCTGTTATAGATCCCTTCATGAAAACTACTTGCCAACAGAATACCTTACCTCAGTCACACTTTTAGTTTCTTTTTGACAGGCAAATGAGGCAGTCACAAGAGGGCTGTTTTGGGGCGGCAATTTTTACTTCCCCAAAATGTTGCCACCTGAAGCGACTGCCTCACCCTGCCTAATGGTAGAACCGCACCCATTTCTTGGTAATCAGATCTCATCACTTCCTTTCCCTTTGTCTCCTCTATGGAATAATCAGGAATAATCAGGAGCAATCTAGTCCACAAGTCTTTGGCAGGTGGAAGATGCTAGAATTTCTTAGATCAGTGGTTCCCAAACTTTTCCTGGAGGAGCCCTTGCCTGTCAGGTTTTCAGGGTATCCGCAATGAATATGCATGAGGGAGATTTGCATGCACTGCCTCCATTGAATGCAAATTGATCTCATACATATTCATTGCGGATATCCTGAAAACCTGACTGGCTGGGGATCCTCCATGACAGGTTTGGGAACCACTGAGTTACATGTATGATAAATAGGAAATTTTCTCCATTCAACAACTGCAAAGGGTAGAGAATGGTGAAACGTTACAAGTGTTGCAATACCTGCAACTTAAAGGCTATTTTGTCTAAAGTGGCAATTAGACATTCCTGCAGTAGGATTTGTCTGCTTTCAAACAATTAACAATCGGACCCTATTAAAGGTCTTACTACTTAAATATACTGCCTACTACAATCTATGGAAAAAAACATATTAAGGAACATAAAGAGGAAATGGAAGGTTTTATAGGAAGGGGGATCCCTGATTCAAGTTGGGGAGTAAATTTGTTGCCGTATTAAAAAGGTAATTCCCAGGGATGGTAACTTTGAAACAGCCACACGGGTGCACGTGAACGTGCATATGCAGGCTCGTGCCAAAAGGACATGGCCATATTATAACATTCACGCGTATATGTGCACGTTATAAAACAGGCTGTACGTGCATGCATGTGTGCACAATTTTATATGGCCGTGTGCATTTGCACGCAAATGCCGCCTCTTACCGCGTAAGTGGTGGGATTTTAGTGGACACGCGCACTGACACAATTCCCAGTTTCCCCAGTTCGTTCCCAGTTCGCCCAGGTAAAGGATAGGACTTCCAAACCCCCCTAATTAATTAGCCTCCCTTTTACCCTGATAGCCCCTACCCTTAAAACCCCGCCGACTAGCCTAGTTATTTTTGTTACGGGATTTAAATGCCATCTATAGCAGAAGTAAAGTTATGTGGCACGGGACCCTGGCAGCGCGCTCGTGCACGTAAATACTTATGCGCACATTTCTTGTTAAAGTCTTGGAATGCCCATGTCCCGCCCATGTCCCTCCCCGCCCCTTTATCCGAAAAAAATTTTTGTGCGCGTACCGGGAGATTCGCATGTACGTGGGCGCCTTTTAAAATCTGCACGGCGTGCGCACGCTCCGACTTTTGCGCATATCTCCCGGCTTTGGCGCGTGCCGGGCTTTTAAAATTCACCGCATGTGTCACTACGCGGGAAAATGTGTACCAAATTTTGTATCAATGCTATTACGGCCCAGATAAATTTTAAAAAATGGGTCTTAAGTTGGCATGATTGTTGCAGTTGGGTACTGCAGGCAGGGTAGTGGACCCTTGGGCCGGCCCACCTAGGATGACAGGGTAGGCCGGGAGGCGGAGCCACAGGCTGGCGGTGTTCACCCAGGAACCAGGAACCCCCCAGGAGGAGCCCGTAGGGTCCTGGAACCTTGGGACTTGGGGTATATGCTCAAAGTCCAATAGGAGGTAAAGCCTGGGCTGGGAGTGTAGTGTGGAAAGTCCAGAGTGAAAAGATAGTCCGTGTACCAGCAGTACAGGTCGAGGGCCAGCTGAAGACAGGGCAGCGGGCGGCAGCGATACCTGTAGCAAACCGGACAGAGAGGCAGGGTCTGTAGAATGCTGGACCTGGAGCAGGCTGAAGACTTAGATAGAATCAGTAGTAGACTGTGGACTGGAACAGGCTGTAGACTGGAACGGAGTCTGCCGCTGGCTGTGGACGGAAGCAGGCTGTAGATTGAAGCAGGTTGTAGCGAAGTCGGGAACGGGCCAAGGTCTGAGGCAGGCGGCAGGCTGAAGCAAAGTCAGGAACGGACCAAGGTCTGAGGCAGGCGGCAGGCTGAAGCGAAGTCAAAGGTAATCCAAAGGTCAAGTCAGGAACGAGGAACAGACGAAGCGCAACTCAGAACTACTAGGCAGTAGTGAACCTCGTTGCAAGGCAAGGAGAAGGAGTCCGGACGCCGTTTATATCAGGCGTAGGGCGTGGCGTCATTAGCACAGGCGGAGCCAGACTTCCGGGAGCTGTGCGCACAAAGTGGGCGTCCTCACGCTTGCGCGAGGCAGCGGGGAGACGAGCAAGCAATGGCGGCCGCCACGTGGAACTGGCAGAGTTGTCGGAGTCCCGGCACCGCGGGATGCGGCGTTTTCAGCAGCGGAGGTAGGCACTGTTCAGGGCTAGAAATGGGAAGCGGCAGAGACCGCAACAATGATTGCGGAAATAGGGGCATCTTTTTCCATATTTGGTGGACGACCTAAAATACAAGTGTACTGGTCTGAGATACCTTCTTGGATATATCACTTTACAGGCCTTATATTGTTCTTAGACAGAGACGTCGCTAGGGCTGGGCACACAACTTTTCCCATGGGTGTACACAGCTCCCCCACCTCCACCCTAGCACAGGGAGGTCAGTGCGGCCAAGGTAGAGCCCATCCCATCATGGCCTGAAGTGAGGAGAAGTCAGCGGGGCTATGGTGGAGCCCATCCCATCACGACCCGAAGCAAAGAGGAGGCCATTTGTGTGTGTGTGTGTGTGTGTGCATGTCTGTATAAGAACTTTTGTGCCTGTGAGTCTGTGTGTGAGCTCATGTGCCTGTGTGTATGTCTATCTGAGAGCCTTTGAGCCTGTGTGTCTACGTGAGAGTCTATATACATGTGTGTGTCAGTATGAGAACTTGTGTGCCTGTGTGACAGCTTGTGTGTTTGTGTGTCTGTGCTATGACTTGTGTGCCTGTCTGTATGACAGCTTGTGTGTATGTGTGTTCTTGCCTGTGAGAGCCTATGTGTCACATATATAGCTTCTTAGAGGCATGCACACAAACACACATAATGGAGCAGATTTTAATACCTACGCGCACGCATAGATTTGTGCGTGCAATCTGGTGCGCACAAATCTACGCCCGATTTTATGACATGTGCACGCAGCCACACACGTTACAAAATCTGGGGTCGGCGCACACAAGGGGGTGCACACTTGTGCACGCCGAGCCCTAGGTGAGCCCCGATGGCTTTCCCTGTTCCCTCTGAGGCCGCTCTGAAATCGGAGCGGCCTCAGAGGGAACTTTCCTTCCGGCTTCCCCGCCCCCCAGCCATACCTTACAACTTACAAAACAAAGGTATGGGGGGGGGAGGGGCCCCCATACCTTTGTTTTGTAAGTTGTGCCTGTCTCCGGGCAGGCGTAGGTTGCGTGCACCAGCCGAGTGCCGGCGAGCGATCCCTCGGCCTAGAGGTCCTACGGAGGCCTCTGGCCATGCCCCCGCCCCGGACCGCCCACGCCCTATCCCTTTTTTCAAGCCCCGACACATACGTGCGTCCCGGGGCTTGCGCACATCGCCGGACCTATGCAAAATAGGCTCAGCTCGCATAAATCCAGCTGGATTTACATGCGTAGGGCTTTTAAAATCTGCCCCAATGTGTGTGTGAGGGAGATAGAGTGTATGTGAGACCATAGGCACTTTTATGAGAGAGAGAGAATTTGTGAGAGAATGAATGTGTTAGTGTGTGTGTTTGAAAGAGAGAAGATAAAGTTTATATGGCTCTACCTCCCCCAATCCATGACAATATCTGGGTGACTGGAAATCAAAATATCCCAGGTATGGAGAGCAGGAGATTTTTAAAATCCTTATTAATTCTAATTATTGGGTGTAATTTGATATTTCTGCTGTTTGGAAATATTTTATTGTTTCCTGGGAAATATCAGAACATTTTTGTAATTATTGGATGTTTTATTCATCTGATGTTTTGAAATATTTTATTGTTTGGAAAATATTAGAATGAGTTTATGCAAGTTTTTAAAATTATCGGATGTTCATTGGCTTTTTTTTACATTTATTCTTTTTATTAGTATGATTTTAATACTATGAATGGTGTTTTATTGCTTGATGTGTTGCAAGGAATGAGTGTATGTGTGTGAAGGGAAGCATGCATGTGAATGTGTGTGGTAAGTATGTGTGTGTGTGTGTGTGTGTGTATATGTGTGTGTGTGTGAGAGAGAGAGGGAAGCATGCATGTGAATGTGTGTGGTAAGCGTGTGTGTGTGTGCAAGTGTGAGTGTATGTGTGACAGAGAGAGAGAAGCGTGACAGTGAAATACAGTAAATGCTTAAAATAATTAAAAGTATGATGCCTAATGTATTTTTACAAGATTGCGCTTGGAGGGAGGAGGTAACTGTGATTCTTCAATGCATTTATGAAAATCTCAGGAGTGGGGGGAGCAGTGGAAGGACCGTGACCCAGATCCTTTAAGAACCTAGCAACGCCCCTGCTCTTAGATCCTCCGGTTATCCTCTTGAGTACTTTTGCTCTGATTAAGATGGAGGGTATTAATCTGGCAAATCATTTCTTGCTTGCCACCGGAGACTGGGTTCTGCCCCTTCCATGATTGCATGGCTACAATTTCTTTGGCAGGTATATACAATGGAATATATCATCTTTGAATTGTGGGATTTATAACCTACTGTGCCCAAAATCTGGGAGCCTTTCACTCCAAAATTACGCCGCTTCTTCTATCAGTGCTATAGTTGGGCTGTGCATTGTTTAGGTGGTGTTATAGGAGCATTTTGACCTACAGACAAGACATTAGATGTAAGTATCTTTTTCTTTCGGAGGGTTTGGGGGGGGGGGGGGGGTTTGTAATTTTAAAATTCTGGGGCTCATCTTTCTGTGGATACTTGGATTTCATAAGGATTTAAACTGAACACTGCCATTTGTTCTTTTTGCTGTTGTTCTCTTTGATCAGATGAGATATTCTGCACTTTGCATCGATTGTACAGATTCATCTGTTTTCATCTGGCAATGTAACATGTTTAATTCAATAAAAAATTAAAAAAGAAAGAAAAAAGATCCCATCTTGGAAAGATGGACCCAGAAATGGAAATTCTTGATAAACAGGTTATCCAAACTTACATAAAGCTTATGGACTCTCCAAAAGCCTAATAAAGTCATTTATATTCAGATGCTTGGCACAGGGGCTGTAAGCAGGCAGGCTCATGCAGATGTCAGCTCTGGTTGTGTCTCCGGCCAAGGATCACTGGACAAGTGCAGGCAGCTACAGCACGTCACTCGCAGAAACACAGCTCTCTCTCCGTGGCCTGGATATTATTCACACTGGTCGGAAACCTGGAAAATTCACAGTTAGTGTTTTCGCCCAGGTTGACTAGTAAAGCAGTGTTTTCCATATCCATAGTGAATTTGCATGAGATAGATGTGCATGCATTGGAGACCCAAGGTATGCAACTCTATCTCATGCATATTCATTGTGGCAATCCTGAAAACTTGACCGGCTAGGTGTGCCTCCGGGAGAAGGCTGGAAACACTGTACTAAAGCTGACACGAAGTCTCAAGCACTAAACACAAGTAAGAGATAAGGCAGCATTATTTATAGCTTTTTACACAGGTGAACAGCTGTTTACTGACATAAAAAGCCCTGTTACAAATTGCCTGCTCCCTCCTCAGTGGATAAAAGTACACATACTTAATTTATCCAGATAACACAATATAATAACTTTCAATAATAATGCAAAAAAAATTATTACTAAAAATGAGAAATCTTTCATTTTTGGTGCAGAACTCCCCCAGGTGTATTGTAACAGACTAAATGCATCCTAAGTCCTGACTTCCCTTCCAAGGCTTGACTCCCTGGCAATCTCCCTGATTCTGCTCTCTCCCTTGCACGCTTGCCCTTCCTGGCTCTCTTCCTTGTTCCCTCCCCCCGTTCAATGCCTTCCCTAAGCTTGATCCCCCAGCTCGGTCTCTCCCCTTCCCCCCCAGGCTTGCCTCCTCCACTTTATCTCCTTCCCCGAGGCTCAAGCCCCCAATCTTCTTTTCCCCTCTCCTCAAACTCAATCTCTCCCAGCTCTCTCTCCCCTACTCAGATCACATTCCCTTCCTCAGGCTTGACCCCCATTCAGCTCGATCCCTCTGTGCCCCCTGCTGGGGCTCCTCCTAAGCTCAACACTCCTATCTCTCTCCTCTTCACGGGTTCAACCCCCAACTCTTTCCCCAACCCAGCGAACAACACCCTCCCTCCCGGCTCACTCTTTCTCTCTCTCTTTCTCTCTCTGTTCCCTGGTTGGAGCCCTCAACTCTATTCCCTCAGGTTCAATCTCCTTCCCCAATCAACTTTCTCCCCTTTAGCTTGACCACCCCAGCTTTCTCTCTCCCTCTGTTTCCCCGGCTTAAACCCTTCCCAGGTTTGACCCCCAACTCTCTCCCCAGCTTGATCCCCACCCCCAACACATTGTTTCTGTCCTCCTTGTCTCCACTCCCAGGCTTGACCCCCCATCAGCTCCCTCTCCCCCTCTTCTCTTCCCCAGGCTCAACCTCCTCTCCCCTGCTCATCCAGACTCAATCTGCCCTCCCATGACTCTCCTTCTCTCTCTGCCCTTCCAGATTCAATCCTCAGCTCCCTAACCAACAAGCCCTCCAGTTCTCTCTCTCTCTCCTTCCCTCAGCTGAGTCCCATTCAGCTTTCTCTCTTGGGTAAAGGAGAGTGCCAGGTTAGTTGGAGTCATTTTGAATAGTGGCGCCAGCGGGGCAGGAGCTACTGGGGAGCACCTCTGCCACAACACTTTTTGCCCTCCTAAGATCAGCTAAGTCGGGGAGAGGAGTGGGAATTGGGGGGGGGGGGGTGAGGGTGTGCCAGTTTGTGCCACGTGCTTCTTTAATCTTCAAAGTTAAAGGGATGCAATTTCAGCTGCATGATCCTTTTGATCCTGAATGGGAAGGGAAAAGCCAGGACATTGGCAGGCACATTAACCTGTCGATGCAATCGGCAAATTTAACTTTCATGGGTGTGGATAAAGCAAATTTCTGTGGTTTAACACAAATTGCAAAGTTTAACGTGATTTATGTTAATCTGTTAAGCTGGTATGTATATATTTGCATGTGATGCGGCTCATTAGGTTTTTTTTCGGAAGGATTTCATGTGCATCATCAGTAATGGTGCTTAAGTGGGTGTTATTACCAGTAACACTTCTTAAGTCATAGTCATTCAGGCCAATGCAATATCAGTGTGGGGAAAACAGGCGCTCATGATTGACTGCCTGCTTTCCTAACTTGCGCCAGTTGACCTCTCCAAGGTGCTCGATTTAATATTTAAATCAGCTGCAGCGGTAAAAAGGAGGCGCTAGGAGAAATCATGTGCCCCTAGCACCACCCGGGCAGCGGGCGCCCAGGAGAGGTGGCTGTCAGCGGGTTAAGAAAACAGATGCTTAGGAAAATGAATGCGTGTTAATTGAGCATCCCTTTTCCTAACCTGACAGCCAGCACATTTTTTCATTTTTTTTTAAAGGTTCTCCTCCTTTTTTGTTCCTCTGACTTAATATAGCCACGATATTAAGTCAGAGGACGTACAGAAAAGCAGTATTTTCTGCTTTTCTGTACACTTTTTGGGCTGCTCAAACAATTAACGCAGGCGTTAATTTCTGAGGGTAAAGATGTAGGTCAGGCGCACATTTTTATTTTTTTTTGCATGGGGTGGGGGTGGAATAGCTAATAGCCTCATCAACATGCATTTGCATGTGATGAGCACTATTAACTTTGCAGGGGGTTGGACGTGCTAATCCCATTATAGCACAAGGGGTTGTAGACGTGTGGCCAACCATGGGTTAAACAGTGTGCTTGGCTGGGTGCCCTGCATTGCACTGGCCTGATTGTGCGATAAGAGCCAAACTCTGCGTTTAAAACGGGTTAAGGCTCCTCAGTCAATAGGTAAACAGAAACCTTAAAGAGGTTTGGCGTCCTTTCCTGAAATTGCATGCACATTTAATGGAAGATAATTCCTTTTGAAAAAATTCTGTTTTATTTTCTGCTGCCACTGGTATTCCCCATATCCAGCATTCGGTTTTTGTTTGTCATTTCTTGTACATTGACAAGGAGCAAAGGAAGATTGGTTTATTTTTGTTACAGTTTCGCTTAGTTTAACTTTCCCATTAAAAATCAATGTCTCTCGTCCGTCTTGTAACTTTCAGAAACACAGAAACCCCCAATAATGTACTGATTTGTTTAATCTGGCTCCATTCATTTCAAAATCCTTTTTAAGAATCTTAGTAAATACTTATGTTTCAAAGCTGTCTGTTTTTGTTTTGGCTGGGGCAGGCGAGCGAGCGAGCTCTTTAAAAGACCTTCCTGCTTGCTTTCTGGCGAGTTTCTGCTGTCCGGGTAAACAGGCGTTTCTTGGAATTGCATCACCAGCGCTCTCAGACCATTTGCCTTGCTCAGCGATTCCTGGGAACTTCGGCTTTGTTTACAGGGAGTGACAGAGCACTTTACGCCGGCGGGAGCTGGCCGGGGCTGCCCCCTAGCGGTGGCGCTGGGGAAGGCGAGCAGAAACGCTCGGTAGGCCTTGTCTTCCAGTGAAAGCTCCCTGACTCTCCCTAACTCCCCAAATCTAAGTAGCTGGCCGGACCCGCTCACCTTTATGTCCGGCCTCCTGTTAGACTTCCTCTGGAAGCCTAGCCTGCATCTTTTGCCGCTCTGAGCACAAAATGCTCGTTTTAACTGGAGATGCTGAAACCTCTGTCTCTAGCTTTGGAGGATTCTCTCTTTTCCTTTTAGTTACTGTGGGGGAGAAGCACCATACATGCTGATAACAGCCCTTAAATTAACTATTAATTTGCTACGACTGTCCCTGAGCCCAGCACCGCAGAGCAGTTTTGCTGCAAGGTGCAGGAGCACACAGAGAGTTGGCTGTGTCAGGGCCACAGGGGCAGTGGAAACAGCAGGCACTAAAACCAAACCAAACAAAATGGCGACAGGAAACAATATGAAACCACCCCTCCCAATGAAATGAAATAAATACCCCTGCGCACCACTAATAGAGGATTTCCAACAGCCTCGAAAAATAGTCTGTAACGACAAGATATGTGTGTTCTCTTCACAGAAATCTGCTGCAATGCCTTGGCTTGCTCTCTCGGGGAGTGCGGCAGCCATGAATAATGAACATAAGAACATAAGAAATTGCCATGCTGGGTCAGACCAAGGGTCCATCAAGCCCAGCATCCTGTTTCCAACAGAGGCCAAACCAGGCCACAAGAACCTGGCAATTACCCAAACACTAAGAAGATCCCATTCCACTGATGCAATAATAGCAGTGGCTATTCCCTAAGTAAACTTGATTAATAGCCAATAATGGACTTCTCCTCCAAGAACTTATCCAAACCTTTTTTTAACCCAGTTACACTAACTGCACTAACCACATCCTCTGGCAACAAATTCCAGAGCTTTATTGTGCATTGAGTGAAAAAGAATTTTCTCCGATTAGTCTTAAATGTGTTACTTGCTAACTTCATGGAATGCCCCCTAGTTCTCCTATTATTTGAAAGTGTAAATAACCGAGTCACATCTACTCGCTCTTTCGTTTGTGGCGCTCAACCCTCCAGACAGCGCTGGCTTCGATGGGACAGGCCAGCAGATCGGCCTGGCTGGAAACGGCGCTTTATACGTGTGATGGGGATCTCAGCCCATCACTAATGTTTTTTCTAATATATATTCTATATTTTTCTAATCTGGGGGGCAGTGGGAGGAGTCGTGGTTCTAGAACCCCTCCCTTTGCTTAAACCCCACCTTTTTTGGGGGAGAAGCAACTTGGGGTTTATAAGCTCTGGGAGCGTGCCCAGTGAGCCAGAGGGTTAGGCGCGGCAGAAAGAGCCACTGCAGAGGAGGCAGAGATCGTTCCCAGGATCTCAACAGAGAGGCTGGAGAATAGCGAGAGATCGCTCCCTGATCTTGAGCAAAGATCTAGGAGAGCTAAAGAACTCTTCTGGATCTTATGCAGGAGGCTGAAAGAGGAGGTTTTTGCTATTGAAGATTGTTTGTATATTTCCGGTCTGAAGGGACGGGTGGCCGCTCTGCCTCCCTGAAGATTGGAATCCAATACCTTTTTGCCCAAGTGGCCAGTCCAGCAAGGCTGGAGAGGCTTCTCTGGGGACTTTGGAGAAGAAAAATCTAGAGCCTCAACTTTGTATAATTGAATTACAATTTAAGGTTTTGGGAAATTTGGAATCCCTTTTTGATATTTTTGGATTGGAGAGAGTGTTTATGTAGCTGTTACTGAGATGACACCAGAAATAATTTTTTTGCATAGTAAATTGAAAGGGGAATGTTCTAGTTCTGTTCTGCACCATTGCTGGGGGGTCAGGGGAGACAGAGTGCATGTTTATATTTAGCCCCGTGACAGTCATGTGTTCAGTGTGTCACGCATGTGAGAACCATCTGCCAGGTGTGTCCCGACAGAAAAAAGGTTGAGAACCACTGGCCTAGGGTACCTAATACCCCTCCCTATTCATGAGTTCGGGAGTGGGAGTGGGGGGGGGGGGGGGGCGTATCAGTTTTTAAAAATATAGATTGCAGGACGGAGCTGGGCTTTCTTTGATAGGCCCGGGACAGGCACTCAATTAATCGGGGGGGGGGGGGGGGGGGGACAGCAATTTTTCACAGAGGGCAGCAAAAAAGCTAGCACCGGCCCTGGTTATAGTAAACAATTTGGGGTAGATTTTCAAAGCAGCGCATGGGTGTACCCGGCGCGCACACATGTACGACCGATTTTATAACTTGCGTGCGCAGACGCGCGCAAGTTATAAAATCAGGGGTCGGCGCGCGCAAGGGGGTGCACAATCGTGTACCTTGCACGCGCCGAGCCGCGCTGCCTTCCCCCGTTCCCTCCCAGGCCGCTCCAAAATCTGAACCGCCTGGAAGGGAACTTCCCTTCCCCCTAACCTAACCTTCCCACCCCTTCCCCTAACCTTTCCCCCCCTAGCCCTACTCTAACCCCCCCCCCCCCCGACCTTTGTCAAACCTTTTGCACCTGCCTGGAAGCAGGCCCAGGTTGTGCCCCGGGACTTAGATTTGTCCTGGGGCTTTACGCACGTCGCCGGGCCTTTATAAAATAGGCCTGGTGCGCGTACCCCCCCCATATGCGTGTAAATCCTCTGGATTTTCGCGCGTAAGCCTTTGAAAATCTGGACCTTTATGTTGAACACCACTTCTGGACTCCAGTGAGTGTTTTTCCAATTGGCTGCTCTAACTAGTGACTGAGCTGAATGGATGGACACTGGGTTGAGTCTGTTTTCTACCACTTCTACTCATTTTGTTTCCCTTGCTCCTCTTCTGGACTATATTGCACCCTAGCGAGATTTTCTACCTAGTGCCTGAGCCATGAGAACAGCAAAGAGTGAATGTGCCAGGGCCCCGGAAGAGAATTCTTTCTCCCCGTCCGGACTGGAACCGGGACCCATGGCACCCCCCCCCCCCCAGTTAAGGATAAAGCACCCGACGGGGACCTACTGCTACCCCTGCTTCAGGACTGACTGAACGCAGAATCTCTGGGGGTCCAGGCTGGTTCCCTGGTTTGTGCAACGGGCAGAAGCAGAGAGAAATAATTATCTTGTTGTGATTAAGAAGTTTGATGAACATTTCATTCCCCACACACACACCACATCGTCCATGAACCCGCTAGTGTATCTGACAAAGCTGCCAGTGGGAAGGAGAGGGAGGTAGTTACAGAGCCTCAGGAAACCAAACCGTTCCTAGATGCTAAACTTAGTAAACCTACGTCAGAAGCATCAGAGGACTCGGATAAGATCGAGCCCTCTGACGTTCCTCCATTGGAGATTACAGAACGATTTTGGGATTTGTTCTTATAGATTGCAGGACGGAGCTGGGCTTTCTTTGATAGGCTTGGGACAGGCACTCAATTAATCGAGGAGGAGGGGTGGGCAGGACAGTAAGTTGGTGCATGAGTTGATTAGCTTAAACAGGACTGAACTTTGAATTGAAATTAGTAACATTTTCTTTTTATTTGGTTTGTAGGGCATGTGTCTACATAATTGATATAAATATGTAGGTCTCTTTCTTTCTTTGGTGGTGCCTTGTTTCACCTTCCTCCCTCACAAACTGTGAATAAAATTTCTCTTTCTTTAAAGTGATTTTTTTTTTATATGGCCCACTGAATTATCTACTTTTACCAGGTTCACGTTGCTCGGCTGTCCCCTCGCTTGTAGTGTGCTGCCCTCTAGTGGCTGAATGCCTTGTTTTTAGTGCAGAATTCATGGACACTTTTCTGGCTGGTTGGTTCTTCCTTTTCCTTTTGGGCTTTCAGCTCGATCGGAACCAGCCTCTTTTGGGCTATGGCACTATGAGCCCTCATTCTTAACAAGCCAGGGTTCTTCCAATATTTTTATAACCCCACCCCACCACGTAATCCAGCTAATGCGGTGATGCTCCCTGACTAAGGCAGTGTTTCCCTGTCCTCTCCTGGAGGCATTTTATTTGTGTATTTAAAAGAATTTATTACCCACACCCTCCAATGTTCAGGGCGGGTTACAAATAAATACAGTCATAATCTGCATGCGCCGAGCCTATTTTGCGTAGGCCCGGCGACGCACGCAAGCCCCGGGACACGCGTATTTTATTTATTTATTTATTTAGTCGCTTTTCTTTACCGATATTAGTGTGAACATCATATCGGTTTACATCAAACTGCAGGTAGAAATTACAAAAAACAAGGGATGGGTAACTGGGCTAAGAGAAATCTAAATATATATATATATATATATATATATATATATATGTATATAAAGATAGGCGGAAACAGAAACAGGGGCTTGAAAAAAGGGGCAGGGCGGGGCCAGAGCCTCCAGGCACAGCAGCCATTTGCCGCTGTGCCCGGGATCGCAGGCTGGCAGTCGGCCGGCGCTCGCAACTTACAAGATAAAGGTAAGGGGGGGTGGGTGGGGAGGGGCAGAAGGAAAGTTCCCTCCGAGGCTGCTCCGATTTCGGAGCGGCCTCGGAGGGAATGGAGGAAGGCTGCGTGGCTCAGCGCACGCAAGTTGCACAAGTGTGCACCCCCTTGTGCGCGACGACCCTGGATTTTATAACATGCGCGCAGCTGCGCTCGCATGTTATAAAATCGGGCGTACCTCTTAAAATCCTGCCCTTGGTCTTCATAAGTATGTGATGGTGTGCAGAATGGATAGCAATGCTGCTGGTATAGACATCTGCCGATGAGCTCCACGAGGCCGTGAGTGCTCACTCGGCAGAAGCCTTTCTCCAGAGTGGCCCACGGTGCAGGAGCTCATTGTTAGAAAAGGTCTTTTTTTTTTTTGGCATTATGTTTTGAATTTAGGAAACACATAAAAAACAGCACATGGTTTATTAAAGGATCTCCACTCTATCCATTTTCGTTCATGCCAGCTGATACAGCAATTTATGAAAGCAGTGCTGCTTTGTTACATAAATTATTAGGAAAAATTGCTGCAAAATACATGAATAAGATATATAGAGAGGTCAATATTCAAAAGTCATTTACATGGATAACCTTTTAGCTATCCATCTAAATGGCTTACCCAGCTATATTCAGCCTTTATCCGGCTAAATTCTAGCCAGCTAATAAGTTTTTTTTTATTGCCATACTGGGTCAGACCAAGGGTCCATCAAGCCCAGCATCCTGTTTCCAAAAGTGGCCAATCCAGGCTACAAGTACCGAAACATTAAGTAGATCTCATGCTACTGATGCAAGTAATAGCAGTGGCTATTCCCTAAGTAAACTTGATTAATAGCATTTAATGGACTTCGTGTCCAAGAACTTATCCAAACTTTTTTTTAAACCCAACTACACTAACTGCACTGACCACATTCTGTGGCAACAAATTCCAGAGCTTTATTGTGCATTGAATGAAAAATAATTTTCTCTGATTAGTTTTAAATGTGCTACTTGCTAACTTCATGGAGTGCCCCCTAGTCCTTTTATTATCCGAAAGAGTAAATAACCGATGGTCATGTACCCATTCTAGACCTCTCATGATTTTAAACATCTCTATCATATTCCCCCTCAGCCATCTCTTCTCCAAGCTGAAAAGTCCTAACCTCTTTAGCCTTTCCTCACAGGGGAGCTGTTCCATCCCCTGTTGGAAACAGGATGCTGGGCTTGATGGACCCTTGGTCTGACCCAGTATGGCATGTTCTTATGTTCTTTATCATTTTAGTTGTCCTTTTTCTGTGCTTTCACCATCGCAATTATATCTTTTTTGAGATACGGCGAACAGAATTGTACACAGTGCAAGGTGCGGTCTCACCATGGAGCGATATAGAGGCATTATGACATTTTCTGTTTTATTCTTTTAGTACATGTTTTAATTGATTTTATATTTTATCTATTTATTATAATTTGTCACTTTTATTTTGTATTTCTGATTCTATTTATTGTTTCTTTATATATTTATGTAACCATTATCGCTTTCTTTTATATTTATGTAAGCAGTTATGATGAATCCCCCCAAAAGACGGTGTATAAAAACAATCAATAAATAGATTAAAATAAATTCACCATTCTTTTCCTAATAATTCCTAACATTCTGTTTGCTTTTTGACTGCCACAGCACACTGAAGCACTGATTTCAATGTATTTTTCACTATGACGCCTAGATCTTGTTCCTGGGTGATAACTCCTAATATGGAACCTAACCAGCACTCCACTGTTTATCCTTTTCCACTGAGAAAATTGACCATTTAATCCTGTTCTCTATTTGCTTATTTTTTAACCAGTTTGTAGTCCACGAAAGGATACCGCCTCCCATTCCATGACTTTTTGGTTTTCTTAGAAGCCTCTCATGAGGGACTTTGTCAAACGCCTTCTGAAAATCCAAATACACTACGTCTACCAGTTCACCTTTATCTACATGTTTATTAACCCCTTCAAAAAAATGAAGCAGATTTGTTAGGCAAACTTGCTTTGGATAAATCCATGTTGACTATGTTCCATTAAACCATGTCTTTCTATATGCTCTGTGATTTTGATCTTTAGAGTAATTTCCCCTATTTCCTGCACTGAAGTCAGGCTCACTGGTCTATAGTTTCCCGGATCGCCCCTGGAGCCCTTTTCAAATATTGGGGTTGCATTGGCCACCCTCCAGGCTTCAGGTACAAAGGATGATTTTGATGATAGGCTACAAATGTTAGTTAATAGATATGGTGGCTAGAATTTAGCTGGATAAGTTGAGGGGCATAACTGTGAGCAGTTGAGTTAGCCAGCTAAGGATGGTCAGGTCAAAGAACTGACCTAAAGTTAGCCGGCTGTAGTTAACCGGCTAACTACTTAAGATAGACAGCTATATTCAATTATGTGTCTGCACTACTGAATGTGCCTCCAAAGTTAGCCAGATAAGTTTATCCAGCCAACTTTGCTATCCGGACTGTGTATGAATAAGGACCTCATACTGTTCACGCTCAACTTTTCATGAAAAGGTTTTCTGGGAGGATTAAACTCTCCTGCTCTTTGTAGCAGAAGCCCCCCGTTGCTAATATCCCCGGGAGGTGTCTTGTATGGATGGAGGAGGGAAGGTGCTGGTCAGGCTGAAGGTATTTATTTATTTATTTGGTTTTTTTATATACTGGTCTTCTTGCATTAGATGCAAATCAAATCGGTTTACATTGAACAATTAAACTTGCTTGAAAGCATTACATGTAACAGAGAACATCTAACATAAAAACCTGTAGGAACAATAATGAATTACTTCAAACTCCATGTTTTATCTTAAACAGATGCCTTGCAGAAAACCAATGAGGAATTAAAAGTTAAAAATTAAACAACAGATGGATGTATCGAGAGAAATAGGGCTTGGGAGAAATGAGAGGATAATTAGAAGGGAGGATGTGGGGGTGAAAGGGAAGGGGGAAAAAGAAAAACAGAGGGACCAGAAAGGTGGATAA
Organism: Rhinatrema bivittatum; assembly: GCF_901001135.1. Lineage (NCBI taxonomy): Eukaryota > Metazoa > Chordata > Amphibia > Gymnophiona > Rhinatrematidae > Rhinatrema > Rhinatrema bivittatum. Next base: position 53,208,958 of record NC_042617.1, read on the forward strand.
AAAAAAAAAAAAGGAGGGATTAGAGGGAGGAATTATACAAAAAGAACAAACAAATCATATTTGCCATAGTAAGTCTACTGTAAGTAATCAGGGAAATGCTAGACTAAATAGCCAAGTTTTCAGTTTTTTCTTGAAGGATTGCTGGCAGGGATCCTGTCTAAGGTCTGGTGGAAGTGAGTTCCAATGAGAAGGGCCTGCCGTGGAAAGAGCCCTATTTCTTAGTGGAGTTTTGACTTGAGGGACAAAAAGGGTGCCTTGATAAGCTTTTCTTATTGGTCTCTTTGATTTGTTGGTGCGAAACTGAAAGTAAGATCAATTGGAGCTAAGTTGTTTAAGGATTTGTGTATGATGGTCATGGCTTTGTAGAGGACTCTGTATTTAATCGGAAGCCAGTGAAGCTTGTAGAGCAGAGCTTTCCAAACTTTTCATGTTGGTGACATACCTTTTAGAAAAACATAATTTCGTGACACGGTAATTCAGTCTACTAGCAAACCAGAGGTTAAAGGTTAAACGAACGAAATGTATTTCGACAATTTATGTATGTTTCCTTAAATATATACATAATATAATCACCCACCCCTCATCTCTCCTTTTTTCTATTCCTGCTCCCCTTCCCCTGTCCCTGTTATTTTGTAATTTCTCTTTCCTCGCTACAAGAGTTGATTGTAAGGTATGAAATGTCCTATGAATGTCAGTATCTCAAAAGTTCTTAAATAAATAAATAAAATAAATAATAAAATATTTCATGACACAACCTATCTTATGAAAACCTTTCATTTATATTAAAAATATATAATATTCCAAGATTCATGTTATTATTATAATTTGAGTAACAATAATAAAACAGTTAGTGTTATTCAATTTACCTCTTTAATGAGATGTATGAGCTTGATGGGATGAACACAGCTTTTGAATATTTGGTGGAATATTAGATAAAGACACTCGCATTTCGTCATCAAGCATTTTTAAGCTTCCACATTTCAATGTCTTCAAATTTGTCATAGTTGAAAAGGATTCTTCACAAGTGTATGTAGTGGAAAACTGCAGAAGAATTTTTAATGCTTTTTTACTTATGTCTGGATGCATTTTTGAAACATGAATCCAAAACTTGTCTGTCACCCTCTTCATGCATCAAAAATAATCGAAGCCTATTAATGATTTCAGCAAATTCTTCTTCTTCAATAAGTGAAAAGTCAGTCATTGGATCAAAAATCCATTTCTTTCAACTGCAATCATAATCTTGGATTTCAATATTTGGGAAGTAGTGATGAACTTTCTCTCCGAGCAATGCTAAATGGTCAACAATTAGCGAACTGATCTCACATTTTAGCTCACAGTCAGCAGTTTTGGAAAACATTTCAAAATTTCCTTCTGTCACTTTCCTTTTCCAAATTGCTATCTTGTCTCTCATAGCACAAATTTTATCTACCGTTGTTAAAATATTTTCTCCTTTTCCTTGCATACTGCTGTTTACTTTATTCAAGTGTTCAAATATGTCGGCAAGATATGCTAGTTTTGTGCACCAGAGTTTGTTTTGAATTAGATCACAGAATTTATGTTGATTTTCCTCAAAAAGTTTAAGCATCATTTCCTTCAATTCGTATATACGACAAAGCACTCAACCTCTTGAGAGCCACCGAACTTCTGTGTGTAATATAAGGTTTTTAAATTTTGTTCCCATTTCTTCACAAATATGAGCAAATAATCTTGATTGAAGAGGTCTACTTTTAATGTAATTGACCATTTGAACCACTTGATCCATAACCTCTCTTAATTCTTTACCAATGCTTTGCACGACTAGTGCTTCGCGATGTAAAAAGCAATGAGTGATTATAATATTTTCATTCTCTTTCTTTGTTAAAGCTGTAAAACCTTTGTTTGAACCAACCATTGAAGGAGCGCCATCTGTGCATATTCCTATACAATTTAACCATTACAAATTATTTTCCTTCATGAAACAATCTAATGTTTTAAATATATCTTCGCCTCTAGTTCTCAATGGAAGTTCTAGACAACACAAGAATTGCTCAATAATTCTGTCAGCATGAATGAAACGTATAAAAACCAGTAATTGTGCTAACCCACTGACATCTGTTGATTCATCTAACTGCAACGTAAAAAGCATATTATCTTCTTGAAAAATATCCTTCATTTGAAGCTTTATGTCAGCAGACATGTCTTGAATACGTCTTCCAATTGTGTTATCTGCCAAAGGGATTTTATTAACTTCTATCTCAAATTCGGGTCCAAACATTGTTCGAACAATAGCACAGCAAGATTCCTTTATAGTAGTTTCCGCAATAGTGTGTGGCTCCTTATTTTTGGCTATTATTTGCGCAACCAAGTAACTTGCCTTTTGAGCTTTCTCTGATGTCTTCATTCTCTTGGTGAACGATGCAGACTGCTTCTTTATAGATTTTGAAAGTTCAATGAAGTATTCTACTGGCTTTTCTGACAAATGACTGTGTCTTGAGGTAAAATGGCGCTTTAATTTGTTTGGTACCATACTTTCATTTGCAAGTATCATCCCACAAACTAAACACTGGGGACAAGGATTGTTTTCATTACCAGAAAATGTGAATCCCAGTTTTATATAATCTGCATTGTATAAACAAGGCGTGGAAACTTTTCCTTTACACTTCTTGCTTATTAATACAGACTGTTCAACAGTTGATTCTTGTGTAGTTTTCTCTATAGTCGATACATTTTGTTCATCACAAACGTCTTCTTCATATTGCCTTTTCTTAATTAGAAACTTATCCATTTTACCCTGATGAAACTGCGTAGTATGCAAAAGCTGAACTGGAAATTCCTGCCTACAGTATAACACCAGAGAAATACATAAAAATAGCATTTTCCCTGTACTGTAAAAAAAACAAAAACATTCAGATGCACATTTCCCAAAAATGATAAAGAAAATCAAATTCTTTCCACTTTCCATATCAGAGGCAGGATGTGGGAAGACCATTCTCTCCCCCCCCCCCCCCCCCCCAGCACATCACTTGAGTAAGGAACCTGCCCCATGGCCTCGGATTCCTCTACTGCTCGCTCGCTGGGAAGGTCCATGTCTGCGGGGGAGTTTGTGGGTGGCGGCAGCCAGGAGACATTTTCTGCATCATCTTCTAGTTTTGCACCACGCTTGGCCCCCTGCCTCATTATAAAACCGCCGCGATTCTACAATTAGGCAGGGGGCCTATCCAGGGATGGATTGTGGGAAAATAGTGTGTGGAAAATATGCGCTTGCCAGCAAGCCATTTCATCAGGGTTTAAACACGTAACTTCCCTTCTCCCTGACCTTTGCCTGAATAAAAGCATCACTTGTGCTTAAGCCTCTCTGCCTAGGAGAGGATACCTGACTTCATGTATTTCTCTGGCTTATAATTAACCCTGATAGCCTGAAAGAAGGGCTGGGTTTTCCCTAGTCAGAGGCAGGACAAAGACAGGAGGTATAGAATTCAGCAGCCAATGAAATGATCCGTGCACACCCCCTGAGCCAAGCCAATAGTGTAGAGACTCGTCTGTTGCTATGGGGAAAGTAGCCAATCATGTAATGACACATCATCTGCCTTTGTATGAATGTACAATAAAAGAGGGCGCTGAGGTGTGCTCAAGCCCCTTTTTTCCTGCCTGCCATGAAAGCTGTCTGATGTGTGTCTTCATCGCTGCTACAATAGTGGCCCGGAGGATTTTTCTCCTTACTGGCCCATGGGTACCCAATTACACATACAATATAATTTACATATAAATGCACACATCCCGGCTTAAAACATAAAAAAAGCTACCCTGCACGCACATGTTATAAAATCTATGGGCCGCTCTTACATATATCATTTATAAAATATTTCAGTAAGCACTTTCATTCAACAAGAAACCTATTAGTTTGAGAACATTTACTATTTTCAGTAGAAGAGCAGGTGGCAGTACAATACACTGTTCCACAGTCACCAACAGCTTGAACTGACAGGCTTAATCCCAGAGTCAGAACAAATGACATTCGGAGGTAAAATTAATATACACATTGTTGTGATAATTTCATTCATTATTGTGATGCCAACAAGAAAACTTTGCATCTTGGAATTCATATGGCATCATACCTATTGTGATATATTTCAGCATGGTCCTCCCATATCAACACAGTACTATCTGCCAATACTCAACAAACAACAACCCTACCTATGAAAAAGAATACCACAAATATTACACCAGAATTTAAAATATCAATGCACCTCCTATCAGGAAAACAGGCCAAGCTACTACAGATCCCTACAGAGAAACCACATGTTAAAAGAATGCTTCATCTCAGTCTTTGCATGCAGAACACAAACTCTCACCAAATACAGAATAAAGCCACATAAAGTATAAATACAATTGTGCAGACAAAAACTTAACTGTAAAACGTATCACACCAGACTGTATCTATACAGCGCAACAATGGAAAAACATAAATTTCACCATCCCTCGTGAAACAAATCAATAAAATCAAGATATATTAATCATTAATCATAATTATAAAATCATACAAAAATTTCAAAAGAGCTGATGAATAGAACCAACAATAATTAAAGACTCATGCACATTTTGAAAGCTTTACCAAACACCAATAACATATTTCAAACAGCAGACACATCACATACTACCCAATAATTAAAATGGTAGTCAATCAAGAAAAATGAACTTAAAAAGCCACCTTTACTTACCCTCTCCAGCAGTTCTCCTACTCCTTTCCCTTGCAGGCCACACCAGAAGCAGCAGTAGCTGCTGAAGCTGTCCTCACGATCCTCTTCCTTACGGACTACAACCAGTCTCTTCTCTCTCTCTCTCACACACACACAACAGTCACACCCTCAGGACCAGTTTCTGTCTCGCACACACCAATCATCTCCCCAACCAGTCTCTCTCTCTCTCACACACACAAGCACACAGATACCAGTCATCTCCCTCATCAGTCTCTCTCACACATACACAGGTCACCTCTCTGGCCAGTCTCTCTCAATCACACAATGCTCTCGCTTTCTCTCTATTTCACTTACACACAAGTTCTCAATCACACACATGTCCAACTCACTTACAAACAGGCTCAATCACACACATGCCCTCTCTCTCACAGCCACAAGCCAGCCAAAAACATGCTCCATCTCTCTCGCACACACACATTGACACACACAGGAGCACCCTTCCTTTCTCACACACACAAACACACACAGGAGCACCCTTCCTTTCACACACACACAAACACACACAGGAGCACCCTTCCTTTCACACACACACACACACACACACAGGAGCACCCTTCCTTTCACACACACACACACACACAGGAGCACCCTTCCTTTCACACACACACACACACACACACACAGGAGCACCCTTCCTTTCTCACACACACACACACACACACAGGAGCACCCTTCCTTTCTCACACACACACACACACACACACACACACAGGAGCACCCTTCCTTTCTCACACACACACAAGCACCCTTCCTTTCTCACACTCACACACACACAAGCACCCGTCCTTTCTCACACACACACACACACACAAGCACCCTTCCTTTCTCACACACACACACACACACACACACACAGGAGCACCCTTCCTTTCTCTCTCACACACACACACACACACACAGGAGCACCCTTCCTTTCTCACACACACACACACACACACACACACAGGAGCACCCTTCCTTTCACACACACACACACACACACACAGGAGCACCCTTCCTTTCACACACACACACACACACACACAAGCACCCTTCCTTTCACACACACACACACACACACACAGGAGCACCCTTCCTTTCTCACACACACACACACAGGAGCACCCTTCCTTTCTCACACACACACACACACACGAGCACCCTTCCTTTCTCACACACACACACACACGAGCACCCTTCCTTTCTCACACACACACACACACACACACACGAGCACCCTTCCTTCTCACACACACACACACACAGGAGCACCCTTCCTTCTCACACACACACAGGAGCACCCTTCCTTTCTCACACACACACACACACAGGAGCACCCTTCCTTTCTCACACACACACACACAGGAGCACCCTTCCTTTCTCACACACACACACACACAGGAGCACCCTTCCTTTCTCACACACACACACACACACACAGGAGCACCCTTCCTTTCACACACACACACACACACACACACACAGGAGCACCCTTCCTTTCTCACACACACACACACACACACACAGGAGCACCCTTCCTTTCACACACACACACACACACACAGGAGCACCCTTCCTTTCTCACACACACAGGAGCACCCTTCCTTTCTCACACACACACACACACACACACGAGCACCCTTCCTTTCTCACACACACACACACACACACGAGCACCCTTCCTTTCTCACACACACACACACACACGAGCACCCTTCCTTTCTCACACACACACACACACACACACACACACACAGGAGCACCCTTCCTTTCTCACACACACACACACACACAGGAGCACCCTTCCTTTCTCACCCACACACACACACACACACACACAGGAGCACCCTTCCTTTCTCACACACACACAAACAGGAGCACCCTTCCTTTCTCACACACACACACACACACACACACAAAGGAGCACCCTTCCTTTCTCACACACACACACAGGAGCACCCTTCCTTTCACACACACACACACACACAGGAGCACCCTTCCTTCTCACACACACACACACACACACACAGGAGCACCCTTCCTTCTCACACACACACAGGAGCACCCTTCCTTTCACACACACACACACACAGGAGCACCCTTCCTTTCACACACACACACACACACACACACACACACACAGGAGCACCCTTCCTTCTCACACACACACAGGAGCACCCTTCCTTTCTCACACACACACACAGGAGCACCCTTCCTTTCTCACATATACACAGAAGCACCATTCCTTTCTCACACACACACACACACAGGAGCACCCTTCCTTTCTCACATACATACAGAAGCACCATTCCTTTCTCACATACACACACACACACACACACACACACACACAGGAGCACCCTTCCTTTCTCACATACACACACACAGGCCCCCAGCTGAATAGCTCATCTCCTGCGGCAGTTAGCAGCGCCGGTCTCCATCTTCATTTCTCCAGCACCGCCAGCCTCCTTTTTCAGTTCATAGGCCATTGCCAGCTTGGTCTCCGGCTGTGGCTGGCTGCGCGGTGCCCATCTTAATTTCTTCGGCCCCCGCCGGCCTCCTCCTTCATTTCTTCGGCTCCCGCCGGCCTCCTCCTTCATTTCTTCGGCTCCCGCCGGCCTCCTCCTTCATTTCTTCGACCACCGCCGGCCTCCTTCATTTCTTCGACCACCGCCGGCCTCCTTCATTTCTTCGACCACCGCCGGCCTCCTTCATTTCTTCGGCCCCCGCCGGCTGCAAGAGACCATTAACAGCACATCACTTAAGTAAGGAACCGGAACCTGCCCCGTGGCCGCGGATTCCTCTACTGCTCGCTGGGAAGGGCCATGTCCGCGGGGGAGTTTGTGGGTGGCGGAAGCTGGGATACACTTTCTGCATCATCTTCTAGTTTTGCACCACGTTTGGCCCCTGCCTAATTATAAAACCGCCGCAATTCTACAATTAGGCAGGGGGTAAGCGTGGTGCAAAACTGGAAAGTAGACACCATGACCGCTTCTGTGGCCCCCCGAAACTGCGCAGACCTCGCCGAGCTGCTGCTCTGGCGCAGGACCAGCCCACAACATTCATTCATCAAAAAAGGAGAAGGGCAGGTCCTGCGCCAGAGCCGCGCCACCACAGGGTCTGCAGTGAAGTACGTTTTTCCCTCAAGAATAGGCCAGACGAACCTTCAACAAATTTGCTCGGTCGCTGAAAATCTTTAAGCATGCTTTCGCTGCGAGGAAGTGAAGTAGGTGACATCACTTACTCCGCCCCGTCACGTGCACCGGGCTTGCGCGACACACCGGCACACTGCAGGCGACACACCAAAGTGTCGCGACACACACTTTGGAAAGCTCTGACTTAGGGAATAGCCACTGCTATTAATTGCATCAGTAGCATGGGATCGTCTTTAGTGTTTGGGTAATTGCCAGGTTCTTGTGGCCTGGCTTGGCCTCTGTTGGAAACAGGATACTGGGCTTGTTGGACCCTTGGTCTGACCCAGCATGGCAATTTATGTTCTTAACCAGAGAGCAGGATTAAATGGTCAGTTTTCACGGTGGAAAGGTAAACAATGAAGTGCCTGAGGGGTCTGTTTTTGGACCGGTGCTTTTAAATAAATGATCTGGAAAGGGATACAATGAGTGAAGTGATCAAATTTGTGGATGACACAAAATTATAGAGCAGTTAAATCACAAGCCAATTTTGAGGAGACTTGAAGATTGGGCTTCCAAATGGCAGATGAAATTTAACGTGGACAAGTGCAAAGTGATGCATATAGGGAAAAATAACCCTTGCTGTAGACATCATACTGAATAATACATTGAAATAGTCGGCTCAGTATGCTGTGGCGATCAAAATAGCAAACAGAATGTTAGGAATTATTAAGAAGGGAATGACAAAACTATGGATGTCATAGTGCCTCTGTATCACTCCATGGTGAGACCGCATCTTGAATACTGTGTACAATTCTGGTCACCACATCTCAAAAAGGATACAGCTACACTGGAGAAAGTGCAGAGAAGGGCAACCAAAATAAGGGGCATGGCAACCCTAAGAGGAAAGGCTAAGGATGTTAGGGCTGTTCAGTTTGGAGAAGAGACGATTGAGGAGGGGGGATATGATAGAGGTCTACAAAATCATGAAAGGACTTGAACAAGTTAATGTAAATTGGGTATTTACCAGGGGGCACTCCATGAAGTTAGCAAGGAGCTCATTTAAAATTAATCGAAGAAAATTCTTTAGTCATCACATAGGTAAGCTCTGGAATTCATTGCCAGAGGATGTGGTTACAGAAGTTAGTATAACTGGGTTTAAAAAAGGTTTGGATAAGTTCCTAGAGGAAAATTCCATAAACTATTACGGTAATTAATACGCAATAATAGCTTGTGATTTGGGTACTTGTGACTTGGATTGGCCATCTTTAGAAACAGGATACTGGGCTTAATGGACCCTTGGTCTGACCCAGTATGGCATAGCTTATGTTTGTTCTAAAAGCCACATCACCCATGATGCTATAAAAAAACTCGCTCTCCTATAGACAATTCACGTCTCAAGAAGTGAAAAACAATGATAAAAGACACAAGCAATAAAGTTTTGGAATGTGAGTTTTATTCAAATAACCCCTTGTATACAAATATTCCTGGTGTGTGCTATATTAGGGGTGGGCAATTCCAGACCTTGAGGGAGACAAACCACTCCAATTTTCAGGATCTCTCTAATGAATATGCATGAGAGAGTTTTGCTTGTACTCTGCCTCACTTGTATATAAATCTATTTCATGCATATTCATGAGGGATATCCTGAAAACCCGACTGGTTTGTGGCCTTCAAGGACCTGAATTGCCCACCCCTGTGCTATAATGCAATCTTTAAAATTCAGTGCTTCAATGTCTTACTACCACACCATCTTTATTACTCAGGGAACCAAAATAGCATTAAAACTAGTCTGAGATAGCCACACTCAAATATTTTGTAATACAAAAATTATACAATACAATAAAAGAATTGGTCTTATTTTGTGCTGTGGGAAAGGCACTTTGGAGGACAGTCAAGGATTTGTCTTAAACCAGGGCCTTGCTGACAGGTCTTCTTTGCAGCCTGAAGCAACACCAATGGACAGAAGAGGGATTAAGGCTTCAAAACCGGAGCTCGGGGAGGGAGGTTAGAACAGCAGCCACTACCTTTGACCAGCTCAGTCACCGCCCAGCAAATACTCCAGCTGTGCCAAGGATTAGACACGGATCTTTTCAGCTGAGAAACGGACAGGCTTGCTGATAGCCTTTGCACTAGAGTTTCTTTATTCTTACTATTTCTCCTTGTTACATATTGTAACAGAGCCCTAGCTAGTGTTACGTGGTATACAGCCCAGTTTTCCCAACAGATTCAACCAATCAAAATTCCTCTTTGATATTAAAGTGCGGCTGATCCTCGGGTTTGAAGTTGCTGTTGGGGCTGCCGTCCTTGTTCAGGATTCGCTGGGAAGTGTATCCCACAATCGGATATTTTGCTTTGTAGACATTGTTGAAGATATCATCCAGGGATTTTAACTCCTCTTGTGTGAGTCCAGCCTAAACAAAAAGGCAAAAGTCAGGGACAGAAAGGGGCTCGCTATCATGGACTTTACTAACGTCACATCCAGCCCATCCCAACATTATAAGGATTTACATCTATGCCACAGAAAACAAATATATCACAGTTCCAAATCAGTGGTGCCTTCAAGATTTACCAGAATAGCTACTAGCCCTGTTTATGGCTCTATGGATTACTCTTTAGGTCTTATTTATGGGTCTCCTTTCTTTTTTGTTCTAATATTTTCTCTCTTGCACTGTTTTGGAATTTTATAGGTTGTGATACCTTTTAAAGGCCCAATGTACAGGCTGATACAGTACAGTGCGCTCGGCCGAGCACACCGTTTAGCACGCGTTTGGCCACGCGTTTTCGATGCGCTCTTATTACCCCTTATATTAGGGGTAATAGCGCGTCAAAAACGTGCTGCCAACCCCCCCCCCGAAAACTAATAGTGCTTATCACATGCAAATGCATGTTGATGGGCCTATTAGTCGCCTGGGATACTGAAAGTAAAATGTGTGGTTTTACTCTCAGAAATTAACGGCTGCCCAAGGGCAGGCATTAAGTTCTAAGCAACCCGGAAAAGTGTACAGAAAAGCAGAAAAAAAAACAACTGCTTTTCTGTACACCCTCAGACTTAATATCCTAACGATATTAAGTTGGAGGAACCTAAAATAATTTTTTTTTTTTTTTTAAATCTGCCTGCTGGTCAGTGGGTTAGAAAACGGATGCTCAATTTTACCTGTATCTGTTTTCCTAACCTGTGACTGTCAGCGGGTTTGAAAACAGACACTGGTAAAATTAAGTGTCAGTTGTTGGACCCACTGTCCGCTGCCTCTAACAGTAATAAGGAGGTGCTAGGGACGTGCTATTGTCCCTAGCACCTCCTTATTAGTGCAACACCTCATTTAAACAGAACTGCGTGCCCAGGAGAGGTGTCTTGGTGCGTGTCAGGAGAGCAGGCGCTCACAGAGCACCAGCTCTCCTGCACTTTTTACAATGTCAGCCTATGTTGTGGTATACGGTCTTTTGAGACCATGTAGATCCTTTCTTCAGATGTGACTGCATGGTTGCAAGGAGTAGAAGGATAAAAGGGAAACACCCTTATCAAAGAATTAGGTAGGTCATTAAAACAGAATGGGAGAAAGCAGGAAGTATGGAAGCTGAAGGCACCCGAGGCAAGGAATCCAGGGAGCCTGCCCAAGCTTACTAACTAAATCCCCAAGTCCAGAGAAGCAAGCCTGGCTGATGAGAATCAAAAAGGCTTAACCGGGCAGGTATCTAGAGCCGGTAAGAAAAACTGCTGCTTGAAAGTAAAGCAGTAGCTAGAACTGTTTTGGCTTGCTTACTGTAAAGTTTTCTGTGTTCATATGAGAGCTAGATGGTCACCCTCTGAAAATGGAGAGAGTGAACAAATGTACAAATAATCCTGTTTAAAATGGAAGGCTGCTGTATGAAGAGTCACTAAGCAACCCTTAAAATGAGGGGAAAACCTGGACTGGATTTCCACAGGAAACATGACTAATGCAGGCTCTCTCAAACTTTTTAGGTCATGTCCTGCCCCTCCATTTCTTGCCTGTAATACATTTAGCCTCCTCCCCCCTCCCAAATAATAAAATGTATTCTTTAAATGATTAAAGTTATGTCAAAACTAAGCACCTTGTGCCCCCCCCCCAATCTGAGAACCAATGATTTACCAGAGGCTGTGGGGCAGGAAATGTGTCCAGTGGAGACTGAACTGGCATTAAATTAGACACAATCAGCAGAAGCAGAGTTACTGGCCTTGCTGGAGTTATAAAGTGACCGACTCTAGGGCGAACTTGTGCCGGAATCTGTAGGGAAGCACGGTCTGGGTCTGTCCCAGGACTGCCACTGTGATGGCAGAGCTCGGAGGCACTGTCGGGATGGCTGATTCACTAAAGGCTGCCGTCGACGTGCATGCTGAACCAGGGCTTCCCAAACCTGTCCCTACTGACCCAGGATGTGCATGTTGCAAATTTCTCTCCTGTATGTTCACTGTAGCTATCCCGACTGACTGTGGGGACGGTAGGACAGGTCTGGGAAGCCATGTACTTAATGGCAGCCCTATCACTAAAGGTTCGGCATAGCTGAGAACATCTACTAAACAGGGCAGGTGCATGCATGCTAAAAATGAGCTCACGTGCAAAATCGATAAATTCATTAGCTCTTATTACCCTATTCTTTAGCAAGTGCTGAATTTACAGAGGCTGTGGGACATCGCTGTGTCTGTGTGTCTCTCTCCCTAATAACTTTTGTGCTTGGGGTCCAATCTACAACAGATTTGTAGAACATGTCAGAGGGGACATGAGGACTGACAGGGATGGTGGTTTTTCCAGATCCATGTATGTATGTGTGTGGATTATGGATGTGTGCATCCCACAACGTAGGCTTCTTTAGTTCTGGTTGGAATTCTCTCTTATCTAAAGTTACACTGAATAAATGAAAAAAACCCCAAAAACCCATGATACGAGTCCCCACCTGGTTTGTGCTTTGGATCTGTTTTTGCTGATTAACAGGCCGATACAGTACAGTGCGATCCGACGGAGCGCACTGTTAGTCTGCTCTTGGACGCGCATTTTCCCTTACCCCTTATTCAGTAAGGGGAGGAAAACGCGTGTCCAACCCACGGCAAATAATAGCGCCCTCAACATGCAAATGCATATTGATGGCCCTATTAGGTATGCGCACGGGATACAGAAAGTAAAATGTACAGCCAAGCCGCACATTTTACTTTCAGAAATTAGCGCCGACCTTTCTTCCTGCGCCAGAAAAGTGCACAGAAAAGCAGTAAAAACTGCTTTTCTGTGCACCCTCTGACTTAATATCATAGCGATATTAAGTCAGAGGACCCGAAAAATTAAAAAAAAAAAAAATTGAATTCGGCCCACGGCTGTCGGGCCGAAAACCGGACGCTCAATTTTGCCGGCGTCCGGTTTCCGAGCCCGTGGCTGTCAGCGGGCTCGAGAACCGACGCCGGCAAAATTGAGCCTCGGCTGTCAAACCCGCTGACAGCCGCCGCTCCTGTCAAAAAGGAGGCGCTAGGGACGCGTCACCGGGCGTTCGTCTGCTCTCCCACAGACTTTACTGTATCGGCCCATAAGTAAGGAGTAATGCAGCAGCACAACCAGCAGCAGCTGTGCTGGGATCTTTCCTTACTGTATTGTGGGTGAGATCTGCCGGGTCAAGTGACATCTTGGCAACGCCTCGTGTGGAATCCTTCCCAGTCAGTGCATTATATGGTGCATCTTTTCCATAAAATTCTGTTCTGTGCAAAAGAAAGAAGTAGCTATGACATATACAAACCGTTGGGAATATGAAAAGAGTACAAAGCATGCGTTAGTAGAGCAGCTGGCTGGTAGTGTGTGGTTGTTGAAACAAAGTGGCACACCCTAGAGCTGTTGGGGTTGTGGATGTAATAGAAGGGGGAAGTGGGAGGACGGAAAAGTGGATGATGCTGTATATTCATGTATTACTTGGGGTTCTTATACCTTACATTGTGTTTTTTGCTATAGTTCTAAGTCATGAATCTGATGTGCTCTTCTGCCAACTTGCAAGATTTTTGCTATTATGTTTGTATATTGCAAATCCATTAATAAAAGTAAATTACAAAAAATAAGAGCGACACACCCCAGAGATACACATCTTTACTATCTATTTACAGTGTGACCTTCAACAAGTTACTTAAGCACCCTGTACTTAACCTCGCTCCTTTCTCCAATGCTTTGCTTTGAATTGCACTACCCAGGAGATAGAACATATAGGAACTGCTGAATTTATTCTGTCACATGAATCGGTACAATTTACCCATGGTCTATGCACATTTTTCAAAAGGAAATTACACAAAATATCGGCCAAATTTTAAAATTGGCCACGCACATAAAAATTGCCACTGGGTCCTGCGCGTGCCACGCACATTTTCAAAAGGGCCTGGCCACGTGCATAAGTGGCGATACTCGCACAAGTGCCGGGCCCTGAGAAAGAGGAGGGGTGGGACGGAGGCAGGCAGGGACTGCAGCCATTAGCCACTGTCCCAGGGTAGAGTGCTGGCAGCCAACCGGTGTGTGTAAATTACTTCTGCTCGAGGAACAGCAAGTAATAAAATAAAAAAAAATCAGGCAAGGCAGGTTAGCATTAGGGGATGGGGATGGAAGGTTAGCCTGGGGGTTAGGGAACTGGGGAAGGCCCAATTTCAAAAATTCAAACCCCCCCTTGTGCATGCTGCCCTCATATGAGCAGGCATGTTATAAAATCGGCGTGCGTCGGGAACCGTGCACACATGGACACACACGTTTGAAAATCTACCCCTATATGCAGTCACTTGCACTTGCTTTATGTGCAGGTACAATTCTGCTTCAAAAATATGCGTGTAGATGTGAAAAATCAAATCTTTGCATGTTCTTTTTCTTCCCTGACCTAAATACTCCCCAGGAACCCCTCCTCATAATACTGCTAAAAGCACATGTATTCAATTTTAGCCACACTGTAGGGTAGTTAATTTTCAGCCAGCCAGTTTACCCAGGTAAAACAGTTTTTAACCACATATTTTATTATTTAAAATATTTATATTCTGCAAAGTACAACAAAACATGTTCTATGTGAATTATTTGAAAAATTGCTCAAAATATTTTTGAGGTGGAACAAGCGTGTGCTAATGTAAGGGTGTTTTGAGGGAGACAAACCAGTTGCTGGTGGTTAAATACCTGTAGCAGAAAAATAATAACGGCATAATAAGATTGAACTGATCAGACTTTTGGAAATAGCAAAGGCTGTAGGAATGTTAAGTATGTTAATGGTTATTCAGAATGCTAAAGTACGTCAAAGGTCAACATTAAGTTTTACTTCTGCCTTCTGGGCTCAACTTACAAGAAGACATCATATGACTTACAAGAATGCAATATAAGAGATAAGAGTATTAAACAGTTAGAACAATGTTATGCTTACAAAGAAAGGAACCCATGGTGTGCAGGTGTGCATGGAGGTGATGTATAACCTCTTGTAGCCGAGGAACTCTAGAGCTCTGCATTAGTCTTATACTGTTACGGCAAATCTGCATTACTGCTAAGACTAGGATCGTTCTCTTGGACTTCAACTAATTTTCAAAATATGTTCTTTTTAAAAATTAGGAGCCGGATTTAAAGACGACTTTCCTCACACCCACAAAATGGATGAAAAAACCTTGAATATTTCAGGGTCTGCGATTTATTTTTTCCCCAGAACTAGCTTGGTGAATATCGGATCCACCGTCTCATAGAAGTTAAGATCAGCTCCGAAACTCTATATCACCTTTTCCTGAAGTGACATCAAACACCACGCCTTTCACTGCCATGTAAATGGGCTGATCGGCCTGGGGAGAAGGAAAAGAAACTTGATAATTATGCAAACAAATAGAGCCTGTCTCCCAGTGGAGGGTATTACACACCATTTTACAGATGACAGATTAAAATGCAAACAAACAAACAAAAAAATATGCAAAAATCTCATTACATATCTTAGCACGTGTGGGAGGAAGTAAGAACCATCTTTATGAAGTTAAACAATGTCAAATCATATGGCAATTCTCAAACTCCAAAAATGGGGACCACCTGTCAAAAAAAAAACATCAATGCTTCGTCCTTTACTTGAAACATTAAATAACCCCATCTTCAGGATCCTGTAAAGGTTGCCAGTCTGATAAAACTAGGGGGAGGCTACATTTCCATATGGAGGCAACTGAAACCAGATCTGGAAGGTGCGCCTGTTGCATGCTATCCCTCTGGGCTACAGCCCACTATCAGAAAGAGGAGTTCCAAGATCCAGTTAGATCCAACAGTTTTCCTGATGAGTCCCAGGACATCTGTACGCAAACACAGTCCCACTAAATTATTTAAAAGGAGCCCTTCTCAAAGCAAACCTGCCAACAGGTCAGGCGTATCTGAACAAAGTCTATGTAGAAGGTGGGACTGAAATAAAATCTTAAACTGAATAGCCCTATGTGAAGTGCAAATGGACCCAGATTTTTCCATATACTGTATTTTTCGCTCCACAGGACGCACCTAGGATTTAGAGGAAAATAAGAAAAAAAAATTCCGTCCCCATGACGGGCTTTGTACAGAGCTCCCTCCTGGTGGCCATCCATGGGATATTTTTTCGGTTTTGTTTTTTATAGTAAGGCAGAGAGCATCCATACAGCTACTCA
The DNA here is from genome assembly GCF_901001135.1 of Rhinatrema bivittatum. NCBI lineage: Eukaryota > Metazoa > Chordata > Amphibia > Gymnophiona > Rhinatrematidae > Rhinatrema > Rhinatrema bivittatum. The sequence continues at coordinate 53,225,415 of NC_042617.1, forward strand.
CACTCACTGGTTTTCTCTCCCTCACATACATACATAGGCTCTTTCACACTCACTGGCTCTCTCCCCCACTCAACTCACTGGCTTTCCCTCACATATACACATATCCACAGACAGACAATCACACACAGACTCTCTCCCTCATACACACAGCTCTTAGACCAGTTATTTTAAACTTTCATGACTGCTCCAAAGTTCAATAATAGTCAGGGCTCTATAATAGGGGCAAGTAGATGTTGATTAGGAGAGCAATTTGCTCCTAATATTTCAACAGGTAGCCACTTAATCAGCACAGGCAGTAACTATTTGCTTTTCATTAATTTCAGCTGTCAAAAACTGCTAAATCAGTTTTGAAAATCCCCATTGCTTCATATGCAAGAAACATTTTACCATAAATCACTGAACTATACCATGAACTAAAAAAGTAAAGGTTTTATCATGTGTCCTCTATCCCAGGCAGTATATTACCCTCATGATTTTCTAATCTATCTAAACAAATGAGAAGGAAATGGCCTGTACTAACCATAAACTTTGATGCCACGTATCGTCGCCTACTGGCAGAGCTTGAGCTCCCTGCCGGTCTGCTGTTCCCGGGTGCATTTTACAGCGAAGGTCGGCATGGCGCAGGTCAAACATCAGCTGTTTGAACCGCATGCACTACGGAGACCCCTCCAGTTCAAACAGCTCCCTGCCGGTCTGCTGTTCCTGGGGTGCATCTTACCGTGAAGGTCAGCGGCACCCCGGGAACAGCAGACCGGCAGAGAGCTCAAGCTCTGCTGGCAGAAGACGATACGTGGCATCAAAGTTTATGGTTAGTACAAGCCATTTCCTTCTCATTTGTTTAGAGATATTAGAAAATAATGAGGGCAATATACTATATATATTCTGATAAAATGTTTCATGCATTTGACCTGCGCCGCCATACTGATTGGGCTGAGTTGGGAGGAGGAGGAGGGGGACGGCACGCGAGGGAGAGCTGCTACATTCGCTCCATAAGACGCACAGACATTTTCCTCCCACCTTTGGGGGAAAAAAAGGTGCGTCTTATGGAGCGAAAAATACGGTATATTTCCACTGAGATTCAGTTAACTCAACCCTTATAACCCTTTAATCTGATATCTGAATTTAGGAGGCATCTCCCTAGTATTATCATATACAACCTAGATATATCTTTAGTTTTAGTATCAGCTCTAATGCACCCAACTGCCTGAGAAAAAAAAACAAAACTTTTTTTGCAGACATAAAAAAAAAAGAAGGTCTATGCATAAATGAAAAGGCTGGCACGATCACTCCCTGTAACTTTTCCCACAACCTCCTCTTGCAAAAAGATTGTGGCAATGGGGCACTCACCAGTGCTGCATTAAAACACCTGGGCAAGAACTGGGAAAAGGATATCCACACATTTTTAACTAAAAAGGAAAATAAATCCATCCAGATTGGCAACGTTACCCAAAGATAACTGTGGTACTGCTATCTTTCGGGTCTATCCAGTAAAGTGCGGCCACGTTTACCCCGCTCCTAACCCGCATTAGCCCTTCCTGCGATCCCGAATCCCCTTTAACTTACTCCTACCGCGTCCTAAAATCCCCGGTCAACCCCTTCCGCACGCGGCATGTATATTGCATGCAAACGAGCGAATTAGCTATTCCCTAGCATCCCGTAACCCGCCCCCCGACTATCGCTATCTTTCCCTGCCGTTTTGTCGCGCGTTTAACCTGCTAACTTACTGCCTACCCTTACCCCCTGCGGTAGAGGCAGGGGTAAGGGTAGGCGGCAAGCTTTCCCCCAGCCCCCGCTCACCTGCCCCGGCCGCGATCATGGGTGCCGGTCTCCAGGGCAGCCCCAGTCCTCTCCCCTCCTCCCGAAGCAAAAAAAAAAAAAGGCGAAAAAAACGTAAAAGCAAAAAGTAAGTCGCTTCGCCGCTTCACACTGTCAGTGTCTCTTCTTCCCTCCTCCCTAAGGCTGCTTTTCGCGCCCTGCTTCGGGAGGAGGGAAGAAGAGACACTGACAGTGTGAAGCGGCGAAGCAACTTACTTTTTGCAGCTCCCTCCGGACATCGGACCTCTCCTGCCTCCCGCTGCGCGACTTACTATTTTTTGCAGCCGTCCGGCCATCAGCAGGAACGGATCGTGGCTCCCCTGCCTCCCGGCAAAGATGGACGCCTGCACGGGGGAAAGCGGCCCCTGTGCATGCAATTGGCCGCTCAAGACGTGACGTCACATGCCGTGACGCCAAACGTCACGACGTCACGTCTTGAGCGGCCAATTGCATGCACAGGGGCCGCTTTCCCCCGTGCAGGCGTCCATCTTTGCCGGGAGGCAGGGGAGCCACGATCCGTTCCTGCTGATGGCCGGACGGCTGCAAAAAATAGTAAGTCGCGCAGCGGGAGGCAGGAGAGGTCCGATGTCCGGAGGGAGCTGCAAAAAGTAAGTTGCTTCGCCGCTTCACACTGTCAGTGTCTCTTCTTCCCTCCTCCCGAAGCAGGGCGCGAAAAGCAGCCTTAGGGAGGAGGGAAGAAGAGACACTGACAGTGTGAAGCGGCGAAGTGACTTACGTTTTGCAGGCGTCCTTCTTCGGGAGCAGCTGGAGGCAGGAGAGGTCGTCCGATGTCCGGAGGGGGGTGCAAAAAGTAAGTCGCTTCGCCGCTTCGTACTGCCAGCCCCTTCTTCCCTCCTCCCGGAGCAAGGCTGCTTTTCGCGCCCTGCTTCGGGAGGAGGGGAGGGGGGACTGGCAGTCCCGACTTCCTGGTATCTGTCATTTCAAATGACATTTGAAATGACAGATACCAGCGTGGCGTGAAGCGTTAGGCCCGCACACCCGGAATACTGTATAGGCGCTCTATCCAGTAAAATGGGTTGCGCGGGCCTAACGCTTCACGGACCCTTCTTAGACGCGGTTTACATTTACATGAAATCATAGTTCAGGATCGAGCGGTAGGTGAGCTGCACTGTGTGTGCGGCAACCGTGGGTGCGCCGGGCACTAACGCAGCTCTTCCTACCGCTCGGTACTGGATAGACCTGTTTATTTCTTGTACAGACAGAGTTGCATCCATGAACTTGCTAGGCCTGAAATCAGTGTCGGGGCCCCTAGGCACTATTGATGTAGTCACCCCGCCTCCTTCCCCACCCGAGGATGGACAACAGGGAACAGAAGGTCCAAGGCAAGTCACCCCCCCCCCCAGTTTCCTGCGGCAGCTCAAGAGTAGATCCTGTGGCATTAATTAAATTCTGAAGCAAACAGGCAAACATTTCCATCTTTTATATTGCATTTTAAAAATAAAGTAGTTTACACTATAATTACCATAATAATGACGGCAGCAACAGACCAAATAGTCCATCCAGTCTGCCCAGCAAGTTTGTTATGGTTAGTAACTGCCGCTCTGTGCAGGTTACCCCCAAGCATTATGTTAAGGTTAGTAACATTTACAATCAAAACCAATGCGGTAAAAGTGTGCCCAGCCTAGCACACGGGTGTACGCGCAGTTGGGCACGCGTAATGGACGCGCTAGACTAGCATCCGATGCAGTAAGATGATTTATAGCACATCCAAAACGCACGCCCTACCCGACAGCGCCCGTCAGATGTAAATTCCATGTAGATGAGGCCATTAGCCATTACCCCCTTAGTCAGGAAAGCGCAAACTTTTTAACGCAGCAAATTTAAATCCTTCCTTGGAGTAAGGCCAACTCGCAGTCAAGGGCTCACGAAAAAATTTAAAAATAGGGTCTTCTGTGTTGCGATAAATGTGTCCTCCTCCTTAGTATCATTGTGACACTAATTTATTGCTTGCGGTGGAGAAAAATAAATGTATACTTTGACGATTAAAAGAAACCCACTTTTCTTATGGCCACACAATTTAGAATTCCATAGCAAGGGGTGCCTAATATTTTGTTGAGGTTGCTGAAGTGTATTAGAGCAAAAAAAGAAACATGATGAAAATGGACACTCGTATTGAGCGCTGTTGCAATTGGGCACCCGATGTAATAAACTATTCAGCGCTATGGATGCACAATTCTCCATCTCTTTTTAAATGCTGCCTTTCATTTAAATATTGCATCGGGCACCCAGGGGATGTGACTACGCGCATTCAATGCTAGCGCCCGTTTTCAGCGTGCGTTTTACTGCATCGGCCCCTTTACAGGCTGAGCGGCCTTCCTGATAATTTATTCAGACAATGCTGCTTGAATGCGCTTTCCTTTTGAACTTGGCCGCAGAAACTGTCCTAGTCTTTCTCCTTAAATGTTTGCATAATCAGTACCCTGGATCATAAAAGTTGGGGACCAACGTTGGCTGTCATCTGAATCCAATTCCCCTTTTTCCGCTGACGAAGCAGAGAATGATGTTGCATTACAAACATCAAGGCTAATCAGTTAAAGCTGGTCATCCTATTTTATTTTTATTGAGTGAAGAAACATGATCCCAAGTTTCAATACTGAGAGAAGACCTCAAGAATGGGAAGAGGAAGGGAGGAGATTCAGAAATGGGATGAGGAGAAAGGGGCAGGAATGTGAGAAGGAACCAGATCTAGGGATGGGGAGGATGGGAGATTAGGAACCTTGGATGGGGAACAGGAGGGAGAGGGATGTAGATATTTGATGTGAGGAAGGGGAGTAGGGAGAGGTAGGAAGGAAGGGAGGTTCTAGGATATAGGAGAGAGAATTCAAGTTCAAGGGAGGGAGGATCTGAATTGCAGTGGGTGGGGAGGAGAGGCGTGAGGTGTCTCTACCATGCTCTAGACCTCCTCCTCCTTGCATCCCTTCTCTAAACTCTCATCCAATATGACATGCACATACACACCCACACTTGGCACCAATCCCTTCTCTCTCATACACACAGACACTGCCCCTACCCATGATCCCCTGTATCTCACACAGACAGACATACACACCCCAGTCAACCCTCTCATCCTACCCTCCAATGATCTCTGCTCAGCCTCTCCTAATCTCTCCAAAATGATCCCCCTTTGCTTTGTCTGCTGCATGCTCTCCTGTTCCCTGCATGCTGCCTGGAAGGGAGGGACTAGATCTGGAAACAGGGGGTTCTTCTCTAGTAAGTGAGATTCAGCACAGCTGAAAGGCAGCAATCTTCAGCCAACCTGCTTCCTTAGCCACAGGCCTAGTCTGTTGATTCAGAAATCCAGGCCTGCCTGAAATCCAGACAAGATAGCCTACCAAAGGTAACTCCAGCCTTGCAATGCCTTAATTGGGTCAGGTTTTCAGGATATCCACAATGAATATGCAAGAGATAGATGTGCATACAGTGGAGGCAGTGCATGCAAATACTCCTTATGCATATCCACTGTAGCTGTACTGAAAACCAAGCCCGTTTGTGGCTCCAGAGGGTGGCTACCCCTAACCTGAGTCACCATGGGGCCGATGCAGTACAGTGTGCTAGGCTGAGCGCACTGTATAACCCGCAGTTGGACGCAAGTTGTATAGGTGCTAACTAATCCCCTTATACAACAAGGGGTAGTGCCTCTACAACACATGTCCAACGCAGAGTGAAACTAATACTGCTCATCACATGCAAATGCATGTGAATAAGGCTATTAGCTATTCACTCCCAATGCAAAAAAATCTGTGTCTAGGACGCACATTTTAGTGATCAGAAATTAACACCTGTCCGGAGTAGCGCACTTAATATTAACATTTGTCAGTGAAAGGACCAATCCCCTTTCAAGACAGCCTTCTAAAAGGAGATTTGGTCCTTTCACTTACATGTAACAGTGAAGGGACCAATCAGCAATAAGTGAAGGAGTGAATAAATTAATATTAAGTGTGGGACACTTTTAGTATTGGATTTATACACTCTGCTGCTGGTAGTCAGGTTGTGAGAATGGAGGCTGAATTTATCATCGTCCATTTTCCTAACCTGTGCATTGTGCGCTGGTTAGGAAAACAGACACTGAAATTCAGCGTCCGTTTTCTTAACCGGTCGGACAGCCGCAGACAGTGGAGCTCCCTCCGGCGCAGGCTGTCAAGGAGGCACTAGGAGCCCGCAATCGCCCCTAGCGCATCCTCGACAGCGCCAGCCCTAGTTTAAATATTGCATCGCGCCCCCAGGAGAGGTGCCTGGGGGCGCGGAACACTAAGCGCCCACTTTCAGTGCAACTTTTTGGCATCAGCCCCCATGTGAGTTTGTTGTTGGGAGGTGCCGAGGGCAGAGCCCATGTTCTGGCCTGAATCCGAGCATCAGGCAGTGGTGAAGTTTCCGTGGCACATTAGCTGGGAAATACAGTTCTGGACCGCAAGGCGGAACAAAGTAGCACAGATTGGTTTTGAAAAAGAAACAACCGCCGCTGTGACTGCGGAAAGACACCTGTAAAGCAGAGCCGAGTCAAGCTACGAGCAAGTAACACAATCAAAATAACTTAAAGAATCCGCCTCCTCTGAATGGAAAAACAGTGCAGTAAGTCCGGCTGAGTCTTCACAGCCCAGAGTTATCAGGAGTTAGAGGCGTGAACATGCAAAGAAAGCGGCGAGCACCTCCTTCCCCCCCAACGCCCCCCCTCCCGATCTCGGAACAGGCGCTCACCTCCTGCCCGTCGTAGCGCGCCAGGTCCTCCTCGGTGAAGAGCCGCACCGGCCGGGGCTCCGAGGATCGCAGCTGGGGCTCCCGCGCTGCGCACAGGCCTGAGAGGAGCAGCGCTAAGCACAAACAAGCGAGGCGGCGGCGGCGGCGGCGATCCGGGCCCATCCTGTGCGGGAGAGGTCGGGGCAGCCCTGCCCAACGCCGGAAGCTTTTCCTGCTGCGGCCCTGGAAGGGAGGCGGCCTGCAGCGCGCAGGCTTTTATCACCAGGCAGCCGCGCCGCTCCTGCTTGGCGCCTCCGCAAGTCAAATCAAGCGACCAGTGGCGAGGGGGCAGGACCCTATCAGAGCTAGCTCCGCCCCCTCTAAGAAAAGGCCTCCTACGGCGCATGGGGGGGGGGGGGTGGGGTAGCACGATGACGTCAGATAACCGCTAACGGCTGATGCCATTAGAGCACGTGAGCCGTGATTACTGTGGTGAGATTCTAGAGAAAATATGAAAAGGGCGGCAAATACCTTATAGCGTTAAAAAAAAACCCAAAAACCACACAGGTTAAAGAAAACTTTTCAAACCTTTTTCTTGATTTTATAGTTGGCATTAAAGCAGTGGGGTGTTGGGAAATTGAAACTATTTTTATAGTGGAGGGTGCGGGAAAACTATAATGATAGCAAGAGGCTGCACTCTCGAGGGGGGGGGGGGGGAGCCTGCAGGCCTGCAGCTATAAAAGGGATGGCCAACTTCAGCCTTCAAGAGCCATATATAGGCCTGGTTTTCAAGAGATCCTTAATAAATATGCATAAGATATATTTGTATACAATGGAGGCAGTGAATGCAAAACTATCTCATGCATATTCATTGTGGATATCCTGAAAACCAGATCTGTTTGACTCACTCTTAGCAATACTGAGTATAAGAACATAAGAAATTGCCATGCTGGGTCAGACCAAGGGTCCATCAAGCCCAGCATCCTGTTTCCAACAGAAGCCAAACCTTCCTCCTGAACAATGGACACTGGCATCTCCAGGTTAAAGCATATGCTGTAACCCGTTAAATTATTCATATCACGTTATATTTATTCTACCTGCCTTTATCTTCCTTCCAGCTTGTCTTCAAGCCTCCAAGTTTTTTCCATTCCTTGTTGATTGTAACTTTGACTTATTCCTTTTTCCTTTGTTATCTATTATTAACCAGAATTGTTATCTTAGTTTACCCTTGTTAAAATGTAAACCGATCCAATATGGTTATCTACTATGAAGGTCGGTATAAAAAACTGTTAAATAAATAAATAAATAAATAAATAAATAAATAAATAAATAAATAAATAAATAAACAAACAAACAAACAAACAAACAAACAAACAAACCAGGCCACAAGAACCTGGCAATTACCCAAACACTAAGAAGATCCCATACCACTGATGCAATTAATAGCAGTGGCTATTCCCTAAGTAAATTTGATTAATAGCCGCTAATGGACTTCTCCTCCAAGAACTTATCCAAACCTTTTTTGAACCCAGCTACACTAACTGCACTAAGCACATCCTCTGGCAACAAATTCCAGAGCTTTATTGTGCATTGAGTGAAAAAGAATTTTCTCTGATTAGTTTTAAATGGGCTACTTGCTAACTTCATGGAATGCCCCCTAGTCCTTCTATTATTCGAAAGTGTAAATAACCAATTCACATCTACTCGTTCAAGACCTCATGATCTTTAAGACCTCTATCATATCCCCCCTCGGCCGTCTCTTCTCCAAGCTGAACAGCCCTAACCTCTTCAGCCTTTCCTCATAGGGGAGCTGTTCCATCTCCTTTATCATTTTGGTTGTCCTTCTCTGTACCTTCTCCATCGCAACTATATATTTTTTGAGATGCGGCGACCAGAATTGTACACAGTATACCAGGTGTGGTCTCACCATGGAGCGATACAGAGGCATTATGACATTTTCTGTTTTATTAACCTTTCCCTTCCTAATAATTCCTAACATTCTGTTTGCTTTTTTGACTGCTGCAGCACACTGAGCCGACAATTTTAAAGTATTATCCACTATGATGCCTAGATCTTTTTCCTGGGTGGTAGCTCCTAATATGGAACCTAACATCGCGTAACTACAGCAAGAGTTATTTTTCCCTACATGCAACACCTTGCATTTGTCCACATTAAATTTCATTTGCCATTTGGATGCCCAATCTTCCAGTCTTGCAAGTTCCTCCTGTAATGTATCACAATCTGCTTGTGATTTAACTACTCTGAATAATTTTGTATCATCTGCAAATTTGATAACCTCACTCGTATTCCTTTCCAGATCATTTATATATATATATATATATATATATATATTGAAAAGCACTGGTCCAAGTACAGATCCCTGAGGCCTGCCACTGTTTACCCTTTTCCACTGAGAAAATTGACCATTTAATCCTACTCTCTGGTTCCTGTCTTTTAACCAGTTTGTAATCCACAAAAGGACATTGCCTCCTATCCCATGACTTTTTAGTTTTCTTAGAAGCCTCTCATGAGGGACTTTGTCAAATGCCTTCTGAAAATCCAAATACACTACATCTACCGGTTCACCTTTATCCACATGTTTATTAACCCCTTCAAAAAAATGAAGCAGATTTGTTAGGCAAGACTTCCCTTGGGTAAATCCATGTTGACTGTGTTCCATTAAACCATGTCTTTCTATATGCTCTACGATTTTGATCTTGAGAATAGATTCCACTATTTTTCCTGGCACTGACGTCAGGCTCATTGGTCTATAGTTACCCAGATTGCCCCTGGAGTCTTTTTTAAATATTGGGGTTACATTGGCCACCCTCCAGTCTTCAGGTACAAAGGAGGATTTTAATGATAGGTTACAAATTTTAACTAATAGATCAGAAATTTTATTTTTGAGTTCCTTCAGTACCCTAGGATGCATACCATCCGGTCCAGGTGATTTGCTACTTTTTAGTTTGTCAATCTGACCTACTACATCTTCCAGGTTTACAGTGATTTCATTCAGTTCGTCTGACTCATCACCCCTGAAAACCATCTCCAGAACTGGTATGTCCCCAACATCCTCATTAGTAAACATGGAAGCGAAGAATTCATTTAGTCTTTCTGGAATGGCCTTACTTCCCTAAGAGCCCCTTTAACCCTTCTGTCATCTAATGGTCCAACCGACTTCCTCACAGGTTTCTTGCTCCGGATATATTTAAAAAAGTATTTATTATGAGTTTTTGTCTCTATGGCCAACTTCAATTCAAATTCTCTCTTCGCCTGTCTTATCAATGTTTTACACTTAACTTGACAATGCTTATGCTTTATCCTATTTTCTTCAGATGGATCCTTCTTCCAATACTCCTAATTCCAACCCTGCTGCAGCAATGCGGAAATATTTGATGCCCACCATTTATTTATTTGTACAATTCTTCTATACCGTTGTACAGAAACATGTTTCTATCACTATGGTATACGGTGTATGGTGCACCATAGACTTCAGTGTCATTGCAATGGACTGAGCCCAGTGGTAAAGTCAATGCAAGAGTATAGGTGCCCTATAACAACCTTCAGTCTTGAGTTGTCTACTTAAAGGTGTAGATCTAGCTTAGTTAGTAATGGTAAAATTCTGAAATTATTAATAAAATGTTATATAAAAAGGAAAAAGGCTGTCAAATTCTATATTCTTTTTCTTTTGTATTTCTGTCTTTAGGCATTACTATTCTGTTTCTCTATCCAGCAAGCTCCTTTTATTCTCTATTCAGGATTTTACTTTGTGTTGTTTTTTTCTTGAAAAGCTATGTGTCAATAAACTAAGCTTAGCTCCAGTTGTTTTGCTACCTTTTTATGATACCCAGTATCTTCTTTTTTGCTCTTCTCACTATTTGCCCCAGAATTCTCTCTCTTTCCAGCCCACTCTCACCCACATAGCTTCTTCTCTGATTCCAGTCTGCACATTTATTCAGTGTCCATTCCCTTCTTTTTGGGGGAGCTTTGTCTGAAAAAATGGGTAGGTGGTACCTGAAGGTTTCAGGGGGGTTTGCTGCTGCTCTCCCAGTCCCCACCACCCAATGGAAGAACTGGCCTGACAGGTATATAAGCATTAAATACCACTTGTCAACAACAATGTGCCATACTATCTGCTTTTATCCCGTGTTTATATCTATATCCATCCCTCTCTCCCTCTCTCTATATTATGTAATATAATTTTCTCTAGTCATAATTTTTAGAAAGACAGAATATCATTATTCTCTGTAGTGTAAAATTTAATTGTTGATAACTCAATGAATTTTGAACTGAACTGCGGAGTGAAGTGTCAACAAACAAGCTGTAAGTGATTCCTTTTTATTGAGCTAACAATAGGAAACCCCTTCCTCACAGGTGGGGAAGAAAGATCAAGCTGCCACTGAAATGAAGTGCAGCAGGAAGAAGCAGTGAGCCACCGACCTGGGAAGTCAGAGCCAGGCTGAGAAGCTGTTTAAACACCTCTTGAAGAGGTACAAGTCAGAGTCTCATGTTAGGAGATTTGCATATAACAGCCCCCATGACCGTTACTGATGAATTTGTGAAATATCACGTCACAAACAAATATTGGCAAAGTCTTAACTTGTAGAACCTGGACTAAACGAAGGATTTGTGATGGAAATATGTATTTAATGTCAACCTTTTCAAACAAATAGATTATCATCCTAACCAAATTAGGGAGGGAGGGTGTAAAACCCTTGGGTACCTGGTTTTCCCAAACTGAAAACAGTAGAAAAAAAAAAAGATTTGAAGGTTGCAAATATCTTTTGAAGCAGTGTGCTTATATGATGTGGGAGTAAAATTTTCTGAAAAGTTAAAGAGTTGGGTTTTTTTTTTTTTGTGCTTGTTATTTTGTTTGGTTTCTCCATGTTAAGCTTAACTTTTCTGAAATTACTGAAGCCTATAATGCTGGGCAAGCTATAAGCTTTGTTGAAGAATAGATCTAAATAAAAGGGTGCCCTTTTATTAAGAAAGAAAGACTTAAACTGTAGACTGTGCAGAGAGGGCGTGGGTAGATTTAGATCCCCAGCAGCTGATTGAGAGGAAATGTCAGGTTCCCCAGGAGAGTGTGGATCCCAGTGGTGGATCAGTAGGTGGAATCAGGCCCCCCCAGGAAGATGTGGACCTTAACAGAAGATAGGCAGAGTTTGGTCTTTGGAGGAGATGGCAGCAGCAGTCTGGACACAATACATTATTCACCCCCCCCCACCACTGCACTATGACCAGCAGTACCCACTGGCTCAGTTGCATTTCTTCACTTGGGTGAGACGAGATACAGTGGGAAGAAAAAAGGTTGGAGAGTTAAACCCGGATTTTAAAAGGGCTATGCGTGTAAATTTTGGGGTTTACATGCCTGGCTGGGTCTTGTGTGTGCTGCATGCATTTCACATCAGGCCCAGCCACGTACATAAATCCCGGTACGTGCAGAAGTACCAGCCGAGGGAAAAGGGGCGGCCTGTGGGACATGGCCTGGGCGGGGTGGGGGTTGGGCCAGGACAGCACCATTAGCTGCTGTCCCGGGGAGGCGAGCGCTGGCAGCTGGCCGGCACGCACAGATTACTTCTACTCCAGAGGAGCAGTAAGTATTAAAATAAAAAAATTAGGGATAGGGTAGGTTTAGGGAGCGGGGAGGAAGCATAGAGTCAGGTGTGTTAATTGGAGCGGACTGGGAGGGAACTCGGGGAGGCCTGATTGCGTCGCCATGCGTTACTTTGTAAAATTCCCCCTCTGCGCATGCAAGTCGTGGGCTGCCTGCATATGTGGGCACATGTTATAAAACCTGCGCGTCTTTTAAAATCAACCCCTTACTGTATTAGATCAAAGGGAATGCCAGGATTTGTTCTTTTGTATATGGTGGTATTTTGTGGGGACTAACACCCCCTAGTAGCCAAATGTGCATCTGAGGGAGATGCAAAAGAAGTAATGGTCCAAACAAGCAATCATGTTCTGTATACCCTCATGGGCTACCTAGTTCTACCTTTGAACATCCAGGCACTCATCATCTATATCGTTTACATTTTTCCACCACTTGTGCTTCACGAGGTGTGATTTATGTGATAGTGTGCCCATGCCTTAAGTTGCACGTGGGTAAAACTATTCGGCCGGTGCGCACTAGGATCATCGAGCACAGGTCTAATATTCGGACTGGTCGTGAAACAGCTCCTTTGGTGCCCCATTGGTCTCAGCAATCCCATACAGAAGCAGATCTTAAGGTCTTGATCATTGAGGCTGTTTCCCCCACCAGAGCGTGGGGGTAACTTTTCAGAAATTCTATTACGCAGGGAGCAAAAATGGATCTTTAAACTGGACTGTCTAGCTCCCAAAGGTCTCAATAATGAAATAGATTGGTTTCATTTTATTTAGTTATTGCTTTTTCCCCTTTGGTTTACTTGTTCTGTGTTGGTGCTTCCTGATTGGTGTAGAGCTTCGCACCAAAACCCGGTCCTTTAAATGGACGCTACAGTCAGCACTGTCCGCTCTCCTTTACTCTAATTTTGTTCAACAATACATCAGCATTAAGGTATGTGTCTCAGCGTTATTTAAAAGCTAGTCCCTTTTTTACTTGGTCCATTGTAATTTACATGCTTGTATTTCTTGTTTTGATTTACAGTGTTAAATACAATTACTAGTCCCTCCCGACGCAGCTTGGAGCGAAACACGGTTCTGTGTCTGGGAACCTGTTTGAGAACTGTAATTCACTATGTTGAGTTCTGGAGCAGCCGCTTTACTTTGAAAAAATGAAAAATAATAAATGACAACTTGAGAAAAGATTAACTTAATTTCTTGTTTGGACCATTACTTCTTTTGTATCTCCCTCATGTGTGGATAATTTTTTGGAGTGCAAATCTCTTCTCCTTTTTCTGTGTTGGTTGATAAGTTGTAGAAATGTATATCTATATATATATATAATACACATAGAAGGAAGTGGGGTCTGCAGCAGAGGACCAGAAGGCTCATCTGCATAATTTTCCCAGGAGCCTCGGCAGAGGATTCCAAAGTCGTCTAGGTTTCAGCTTTCACAGCTCCTGCATGCTTTCTAACAGCAGAGCACCTAGATGCTGATTTGCATACTTTTCCCAGCAGAGCTTTCTAATGGTCACCGTGTGCCTTCTAGGCTTCAGTTTCACAGCCCTTTTATGCTTTTAAGTAGCAGAAAATCTAGAGACTCATTTATATACTTTTTTTTTTAATTAGTCTTAGTAGAGGATGCTGTAAGTTATCTAGGTTTTAGTTTTCATGGTCCATCTACTCTTTGTAATAGCAGAAGATTTGAAGAAGGATTTGAAAGAAGACTAAAAAGTTTTAGCTTTTATAGTCTAAGTACCTTTTTTAACAGCAGTGAACATGAAGGCTGACTTACATACTTCTCTCTGTAGCAACCAGCAGAGGACACTCTGAGCTATCTAATCTTCAGCTTCCATACTTTTTCTAGCAGCGCTCGTTTGCGTGCTTCTCCCAAGATCTGTACCAGAGGTGAGCTTTCACAGCCTCTGCGCTCTTTCTAGCAGCAGAGGAGCAGAAGGCTCATCTGCATGCTTCTCCTGGACAGTCACAGCAAATGACTTTCCGTGGACACTGCATGATTTCAGCTCCCACAACCCTGCTCTTCTTTCCAGAGTAGTGGAAGGCATGTGCCCAAACACCTCTTTCTATAAATTTTCAACAACAGATTTATGGATTTGATATAACAGAGAATGAGTTCAAAGTAAGGGTCAATGAGGTGTGTAACTAGGTAACTTACCTGTGGTTCTTTCATGTGTAAAATGCGGCTCTTGCCATTTTCCCCCATGGCAACTGGGCAGCGCTGCACAGGATCAAAGGGCTGCTGCTGGAGATAGATACTGGTTCTGGGAGGGCGGAGAGGAGATGCAGGCCGGGGGGGCATTTGTGCTGGACAGAGGGTGGAGAGATGGGGGTTTAAGTAGCACAAGGGGTCAGGTGGGGGTGGAGGAATTTATGCTGGCACTACCGAGAGACGAGGAAAGGTGGGGGTACTGAGAGAAGCTGGTAGGGACAGGATGGGAAGATTGAGGGAGGGAGAGAGAGAGAGACTGGGGCATTGAGAGACTGGTAGGAGGACTTGGAGAAGGACAGAGTGGGGGGGGGGGGGACAGAGAAACTGATGGAGGCAGGATGGGAGGATCGAGAGAGACTGGTCAGAACAGGGTGAGGAAATTGAGAGCGAGAGACTGGTGGGGACAGGGTAGGGATACTGATAGGCAGGGCTTAATTTGTAGGCCAAAAAAGGAAGCGGAGCAGAGGTTGGTTGGGGAGGGAGTAGGGCCAGAACTGGGTGTGAACTCTCTCTCTTTCTCCCCCAAACATACACACGCTCTCTTTCACACACATAGGGGCCGATGCAATAAATGACCACAGAAAACGGGCGCTCAATGTTGAGCGCCCGCTTTTCTAACGCGCGCCCAGCCACCTCTCCTGGGTGCGCGTTTCAATATTTGAATGGGGGGTCGAGCTGCCAAGAGGCGCTAGGGACAAATGTGCACCGCTAGGGACAGAAGGCTGCCATATACTATCGCTGTAAATTAGGTATGCCTAATCCCCCCTGCATTTTGGATTTCTAGAGAACCTTGCGGGCAATTCTAGGTCTTCCACCCCCCCGCCTGCACTTTTTAAAAACTTTTTTTTTTTTACCTTTTGGTTCCTCCAACTTAATATCACCCCGATATTAATTCAGAGTTTGTACTGAAAAGCAGTATTTTCTTCTTTTCTGTACTTTCTTTTAGGCTGCGGGTCGGGTGCACATTTTTTCTTTAGATCTGGGGAGAATAAAAGCCTCATCAACATGCATTTGCATGTAAGGAGCACTATTAGTTTCGCGGGGGGTTGGGCGCACGTTTTGGACGCGCTAATCCCCTTATAGCATGAGGGTGAAAGGGTGTGCATTGGCCCCATAATGTATATGTGAACACACTTTTCACACTCCATTTCTGCGGGAGAGCTGCAACTGATTTACACCATCAGCCCTGCTCCGTTTCATTGGGTCCTGGCAAAAAAGGGTGGCAGATCACCTGCCAGAAATTAAGCGCTGGGTAACAGACACGAAAAGGGTTGAATTAACTAACTCAAGTTTGAAACCTGTGAGCAGTATTACCAGTCATCAAGTGCCTTAATCATTGGCACTGCTGCTCACAAGTCCTTTTTGTGTAGGTTCTTTGCTCTGTAGCGTCTTACCCCTTGCCCCCATTCCTGAAGGACGGGAGGGAAGCGTACTGAGGATCTCTGATGCCCAGGGGCCAATGCATTTGTGTTCTCTCCCTGGGGTCACCCCTCCCCCGCCCCCCATCCTCCTTGTAGAAATGCTTGCGGTCACAGAAAGTCAAACTAATACAAACCCGGGGAAAGAAATGAACTGACAGACTGTTGGGAACACTCAGTCCAGGGGGCAAAAGCTTCCCTGCCTGCAGACAGGCCGCCAACATTGCCCCTTCCATCCGTGGTCGTGCAAGCAACCAAAAACATTCTCTGATAAAGAGGAAGACCAAGAGTCAAGGACTGGGATGTAAAATTTATAAATTCTTCCAAAATTTCCAATTTTTTCCATTTTTGACCATCAGGAGAAAAAAAAAGAAAGAAATCATTCCAAATTTGTCCTTTTTTTTAGAGACCTGCACTCATCACTGCTGCCTCCTTACAGCACACTGCCTGTCCCCTCACCCCATACAAAATAACTGGCCACAAATTAGAAAGAGAAACAGGGAGAGGGAAGCTGAATGGGAAACTCATAAAGCCAGACTCTGCCCGCAGTATAACACTAGAAAAATGAAAACAGATGCACCCAGGGCTGAAGAGACCCCTGCTCTGCCTTCCTAGGCACACCGCCGACAGCATACGCTTCCCGACTTCCTTTTTCATCTGGGCTTACTTCTGCAGCAGGGCCCGGAGTTTTCAGTTATGTGCTGAAAGAAAATACCCCCGGGCGCCCCCTACAGCCTTGGCCCCCTCGCTATGCCTCTGGAGGGCAGGGCTGGATTTGGGAGCAGATTGGCTGCTCTGTCTGCTTCAGGATCACACCACTTTCTCCCTCTTCCATGCAGAATTAGGAGGGGAAGGACTGGATTAAGTAGCACAGTGGCTGTTTTGTCTGTTCCAGGCTCGGCCCTTCCGCTCTTCTTCCCCCCCCCCCCCGTAGGCTGTCGAGGGGAGGGGCTGGAGCAGGACACCCCTGATGCTCTGAAGTCTGAAAAGAAGTGGAGGAACTGCGTGCCGGGCTGTTCCCTCCCACAAATCAAGCCCCGCTGAGAGATACTGGTGACTACTGGGAGAGTCCTCGCTAGGAACCCTGAAGAGCTCTGGGCTCTATTTTCCCCTCCTGCATCTACTCAGAGTGGCCGATGTGTTCCTTGTTTCTGGTGGGGGGGGGGGACGGGGGACGACACCACTGCTCTTCCTCATCCTGCCATGCAAGGGCCGACTCTTCTCTTGTTGTCTGCGCGGCCCCAATGCTCCTCCTCCTTCGGGCCTGCGTTGCTGCCGCTGTTCTTTATTCTGGGCACCTGCAGTTTTCAGGGGTTAGGCCTGGAGACCTGGCAATTCATTCAGAGTTCTGGAGCCTCCAGACCAGATCCGGAGAGTTCCCAGGTATGGTCATCCAGGTCTTGGGCTACCTGCATCTTCCATTACGGTTCAGTTGAAAGGGTGTGTGGGAGAATAACAGAGGTGACGGGACAATAAAACTTTGCAGATGAAATCAATAAAGAAGCCCTGACAGACGTGCCGCAAATGCGCAGTAGAGAGCAGCTCTACCGCGCATGCGCGGAACAGAGAGCTCTGAGCGACGTGCCGTGTATCTCTCTCCATGGAGATGAGAACCAGCGTGAGTTCATCTCTCCATGGAGACGAGAACCGGCGCGAGTTCAGCGCGCGGACAAGGAGTATGGGGGGAGGGTGAATGGTAAGGCGCATGAACACTGGAGGGGAGAGACGAATGCAGAGAGAGAATTGAATGCCAATGGGCATCGACAACAAAACAAGAACATGGACACTGCCCAACGCGCACAAGACACCTCTCGCTCGCAGATCCCGAGCGGCGGTGTTGGCTCCCTCTCCCTGAAGACGAGAACCGGAGCGGACAATGAAACTATAGAATAGGCCGGGGGGAGAGGGAGAACTGGTAGGGCGCACGAACACTGGAAGGGAAAACCGAACGCCAACGAGCATCGATGACAGAACAAGAACACACACGAGAAGCCTCACCAACCCTCTGGGCCGCCTCTCACCTTTGGCTGGAAGCTTCAGCTGCTCTTACGTGTGAACGGGCTTGCAGGAACACCAGGGAGTGGAGGAGGGCTGAGGGACAGGGAAGGGGTCATGAATGAGGTGAGAGGAGAAGGACAGGGAAGATGAGAGGGGATGGAAGGCAAAGGGAAGAGGATATGAGTGAGTAGGTGGAAAGGGTAAGAAGTTGTGGAGAAGAGAGCGGCTCCGGCCGACGTGCCGGTTTGACCGATGGAATCTCGCCCGTTTGAACGGGCCTAACGGCTAATATGATAATAGATGAGAAACCCAATGTCCTTATTGAGTCTTTAAGTGTTTGTTTCAAAGTGTCTCATCATCCTAAATTTAAAATGTTTTCCATTCCTGCGTACACCTGAAGTTCCCTTTAAGTCCCCTGATTGTGAGGCCATTAAGGGAATGGTCTTCCTTTGAGAAATGTTCAGCTTTTGAGCTGTCATTCTGTGTCTATGATGATTGATTCTTGCCCGTAATTTTTGCTTTGTTTCACCAGTACAGCATCCTTTTCACATATGATGTGTTAGGGCTTTTAAAAAAACTGGAAGCCAGTTTCGGGCCCAATTCATCAAGGTCTTTCCCCATAGACATAGAGTGGGAGAAAAGCCTTAGTGAATCCGGCCCTTCATTAGCTGCAGAACAGAAGGAAGACTCTGGGATCTGAGTTCTGATTTGACTCCGACCATGTGCCACCGTTATCACACATTTCACCTCCAATTTATTATGGTATCTCATATTTCCAATCCATTATTTCACCTTATGCCGATGATCATTTCTCACCATTTCCCCAGCCACAGTCCTGGCCAGCAGAATTCTGCATCTGTAGTCTTTTAAAATGAACGGCTTTCCTAGACATGACACCTGAGATATTTCCAGACCTGCATTAATGACAAACCTGCACTGTCCTGAGATGCTTCAGAACCTGACCTTACCCCCTCACTGCCTATCAATTACTCATCTTTCTCACTTCCCGCTCAAGTGTATTTTAAATTAATCTAAACATTAAAATGTAATTGACTATCAGTGCACTGATCTGATTAAATTCATAATTTTTTTGTTAACAGCTGGTTTAAATTCAGAGATTCGTATTCAGTCATGGTTTAATTTCCTCACTGAAGTCTGTAAATTTGCTTTCCAGCTGCTTTGTTAATTCACTGGGATTTAAGTTACACTACTCACGCAGGAAGTAGGGTGGGGCATGGGTGAAGGTGCTGAGAAGCTTGAGAGATATTACAGGAGGCTGAGGGATAGTTTCAGAGTGGACGACATTCATAGCTGTGGCATGCTGGGCCAGGCTAACATGGGCAGTACTGCAGAGCTCCCCATATATGCAATCAGTACAGTAGCACTCCTGTCCAGGCATGGAGCAACCACTGAGGAACGTGTTTACGATCCAGCAATAGCATAGGTTGCTTTGGTCTAGTTAATCAGTGCATGAGGGAGCAGGGAGTGGCCTCATGATGGGAGGAATGAAGCAGGGTAAGACCGGCTTCTCTCCCCACCTACTCGCATCCTCTTTACCTATAGTCCTGAAATAGTTTTCTGATGCCTGCATGCGGATGCATGACTTGTTTATCCTTCCAGAATTTGTTTGAGCATGTTAGATTTCCCACCTAACTCCTCTCCCACTTTGTTCTGTTAAACTGTGAGCTTCCAGGGTTTTCACATATAAAATCTGCTCAAGCGCTGAGTTCCCACATGCTGCAAATAAGCCATTGTCATTCTTACAATAGGCATTTTAACTATAAGAACATTAGATATGCCAAACTGGATCAGACCAAGGGTCCATCAAGCCCAGCATCCTGTTTCCAACAGTGGCCAATCCAAGTCACAAGTACCTGGCAAGTACTCAAACATTAGATAAATCACAAGCTACTATTGCTTATTAATTACTGTAATAGCAGTTTATGGATTTTTCCCTCTAGGAACTTATCCAAACCTTTTTTAAACCCAGTTACACTAACTGCTGCAATCACATCCTCTGGCAACATTGTTCATAGATGAAAGATTAAAAGCATCTCCATTCATTCTAAACAGTACATGGATTCCTAGTTGTCCATTTTGCTACTGACTCTCATGTAGTTGATTTCAATGTTTCATGATGGACAGTAACATATTCTCTGTGAAGCAGATAAAGACTCAGATTGCATTTACTTTTTGTATTTATGTTGATTTAATTAGTCACAGTGTCATAAAAAAACACTCATAGCAACTTACAGTGCATAGTTAATCACAGAATAAATTGCATATAGTATACACCAAATAACATACATAAATTAAAAATGCAAAACTTGTAAGGTCTTAGCTTACTCCCAGATCCTTAGTCTAAAGTAGCAATTTTAGCAACATCATTTCCCCACCAAATATAAATAAAAACATAAGAGAGCCATGGAAGGGAAGAACCGGTTAATCTTTAAGCACACTGAATGTATCCCAGAACAGCTTATATTTGCAAGATGTGTATGTCTTTAACATCTGACTCTGGAACTTCTCTAACTCTTTGGTAACAATGATCTAGCTTTTTTTTTTTTCAGTATGATCCTGTGAAAGTCTTTAATGGATCCGCTCAAGTGACTGTGCCAGGAGCCTCTCAATAGATGGGATAAAGAAGCAGAGGAGGGAGGTTTGGATGAGGCCAGTTAAATAAGCCCCTCTTACTGCAGGAACATATATATAGTAACATAACAATGACGGCAGAAAAAGACCATCCAGTCTGCCCAGCAAGTTTCTTATGGTAGTAAGTGCCGCTCCCTGCAGGTTTCCCCCAAGTCTTACTTTAAGGGCAGTGATATTTACAATCAAAACCAAGCAACTGTCAAGCCCATAACAAAATTACTGCTGGGAACATTTTTACGTGGTGAGCAGCCTTCTTGGTAATAGGTACATTGCTGCTTGGATGTGCTTTGCTCTAAGTCAGGACTTGGCCATAGAAGCAGTCCTGTGGTTTTCCCCTAATGTCTGCATGTCAGTATGCCGGACCATGAAAGTCGGGGCCCAGTGCCGGCTGCCGCCTGAATCTAATTCCAGAGCTTAATTGTGCACTGAGTGAAAATAATTTTCTCTGATTTGTTTTAAATGTGCTACTTATTAACTTCATGGAGTGTCCCCAATTTTGTATTATTTGAAAGAGTAAATAACCAATTCAGATTTACTCGTTCTGTTCCACTCATGATAATATAGACCTTTATCACACCCCTCTTCCAAGAGGAATAGACCTAACCTCTTTAGCCTTTTCTCATAGGGGAGCCATTCCATCCCCTTAATCATTTTGGTTGTCTTTCTCTGTACTTTTATCAAATCAGCTATATCTTTTTTGAGATGCGGCAATCAGAATTGCACACAGTACTCTAGAAATGGTTTCATCATGGAGCAACACAGAGGTATTATGACATTCTCCGTTTTATTCACCATTTCTTTCCTAATAATTCCTAACACTCTATTTACTTTTTTTGACCGCCATCTCACACGAGCTGAGAATTTCAAAGTATTGTCCACGATGACACCCAGATCTTTTTCCTGGGTTCTCACCCCTAATATGGAATCTCACATCATCTAACTACAGTATGGGTTTCCTTTCCCTATATGCATCACTTTACCCTTGTCCACATTACATTTCATCTGCCATTTGGATGCTCAATCATCCTGCAATTTCTCACAAATTCGATCACCTTACTCATCACTCTCTTTTCCAGTTCATATATTTGTAACTCTTTGTTAGGATTTTATGGTAGTCCAAGCGCACACAAAAGGATTTCTCTTGGGGCTATCTCCTTTTGCCTGCGATCTAAAAACACAGGTTTAGATTACCAACCACAGCAGACTGATCAGAATTCACATGTACCAATAACTGAATATCATCGTCAAAATTAAATCACAGAATTCCAAAATAAGATCAGTCAACAGAACTAAACTGAGCTTGAACAATAGGGGTGAAAGAACAGATTCCCACAGGTCACCTGTCTTATTGTACATTGCACAGAACCCCAGACCAACTGCTGAGTTGCTGAGAAATTATCTCATCCACTGCAATGTTTTTTGTTTTTTTTTAATTGTGCACAGGGGACTCTTGATTTACAATATATATTTTTTTTTAGTTCAGCTTTTACAGAGTGTTAGCACCTTGATCCCGTGCCACAAAGCTGGTATCTTGTTCATAACTCGCAAGCTGAGATGTGATAGCAAGATTCCAGGAATGAATGGCACTTCAGGCTTTCACCAGCAATGGCATTTCACACTCCTTTATGTATACAGAGAGATCCCAAGCCGCTCCAATACTGTGACAGCAACTTGTAAATTGCACTGACTGCTGAAAGCGAAGCAGCTCGGGGAGTGCTGTATGGCTGTTCAGCCAGCCTGATATTTCTAGCATTTGCCATTTAACAAAAGTATGCATGCTGGCATAGATGGGACAGAGTGATCGGCAGCTAAAAGATAGGCTCCTGCTACTCATTCGCCTTACCTAAGGGAGGTAGATGCAGGGAAGAATGGATGCTGGGGAATGGGGGGGGGGGGGGAGAAGAGGCAGGGGCCAGATGTTGGGACAGAGGACAGGGGCAGATGGGGAAGGTGGAAATGGGGCAGATGCTAGGAAAGAGAGAAACTGAGGGTTCCTGGCAGCAAAGGGTAAAACTAGAAAAGGGGGCAGTGTATGATGAGGGATGACGTGGAGACAGAGGAGTAGTGTAATGAAACCGCTATCTGATGGGAGGAGCAATCAGATAGGAGTTAGCAATCTGTTCAATTCGGAGTTAACAGTCTGCTTGGGAGTTAGCAATCTGTAGTATTTAGGAGAGTTGTGGATGGATCCTTAGACCAGTGGCAGATGACCACGCCCCCAGGGAAGACCCCAAGAGAGACCACCGGTCAGGCTCTGAGTATTAAGACAGACACACACTAGTTCTTTTATTAGACAGTATACTGAACTACCAGAGGTGGCAGTGGTGAGCTGGATTGCCCGGCTGGGCTGTAGTCCCTCAGAAGCTGGAACAGCGATCCCTGGAGGCTGAGCTGTAGAGAAACTGAAATATAGTGGGTAGGCAGGGTAAGCAGAGTTCATGGACAGAACCTGATGGTAACACTCACACAATGTCTCATAGAAGCCCAGGAGCTGGAAAGTATAGGCCCTCGAGGAGCGAGTACCTGGTTCCAGGGAAAGCTCTGAGAGAGCGATGGTAACTCACAGATGTAGTAGGCAGTGCTGACTTTCAGGCAGAAGTGAATTTGAAGAAGTCCAGGAACAAGGGCTCTCGAGGAGCGAGTACCGGTTCCAGACTGCAATCTACAAAGTAAGAGAGAGAGAGAGCGAGGTCCCCGAGGAGCGGGTACCCCTGGTTAGTCCGAGGAGGCAGAGTAGCTTGGAAAGTCGAAGCAAGTCCGATGACAATCCTTGCTAACTCGATGTGCTAGCAAATTCTAAGACCTTAAATATCCGTCATGGGTGACGTCATCTTCGGGGGATGCCCCCGAGGTTCGCGCCATCGCCAATACTTCAGTCGGGGCCACGTCGCGCGCGTGCCCCTAGGCCTCCAGAAAACATGGCGGTTAGCAGCGTGGAGCCAATCCGGGGACACCGGAGGACCTCGGCACGGGAACACCATGGCAGCCAATCTTCCCGCGGGTGAAGAGGGAGGCACCAAAGAAGTGAGGAGAGCAGAGAGAGGGCATCGGGAACCAACAGACACAACAAGTAGGAGGTGGAGGGGATAGGAGAAAAAGAAAAGGAATGGAAGGGTAGGGTAGGAGAGAAGAAGATGTAATGGAAGGGCAGATGAGAGAACTTAAAGATGTGAGGGAAGGTAGGAAGGAGTGAGGAGAGAGGATAATGAAGGAGAGATGGAGTGAGGGAGAAAGATTTTGGATCTCTGGTGGTGGCAGTGGTAGGGTTGGGAGACAGAATACAAACAACACAAGATGGCATTTGGATCTGTTGATACCACTAAGACCCTATTTACTAAAGAGCATTAAAAATGCTTGTTGTCTTGTGCATTATTGAGTTGAGGTTAATGTGATATATACTAAAGGCTATTAAGTCCTTAGTAATTACCAATTTAAGTACTTGCTATGGCTGGTAACTCGCAGATGTTACCAGCCGCTGCAGAGCCATAGTGTGCCTATGGCCAATATGGCCACAGACATAGGCGCCGCTACCAAAAAAGGTGCCACAGCGCTGCCTCCATGAGGGGCCTCAGTAAGTGGAAGAACAGTGGGACCCGCCAGCCACGCTGATGATTCTGGCGGAGCCTCACTGCTTTTCGACTCATCGGCATCGGAATCGGGATGCAGCCAAAAATGGAAGAAGCCTCATTGGTAGCAGTGGCCCAATGCATGATTTACTGAATGCTGCTCACCTCCGTGGGATGCTATCGCGATCCCCTCATTCACCTCCCTGCGAATGGAAGAAGCCACAAGTGTGATCTTCTCTCTCTCCCTGTCTCCTGCCGGCAGAGGAAGAGCAGTGACTTGGTTCACGTCTACCTCCTCGCCCCGCTGGTCTCACCCTAATTGTCTGAATGTGTGGGACTTGTCGTCACTGCACGTCAGACCTCAGACTGGCAGAGGAGGCATGCGCAGGGAGGAAGCACCCCTGTCTCCTTGGTGGCAGGAGGGAAGAGGCTGGCTTACTTTGAGAAAGGATTGTGCAGATGCTGGCAGAAGGACAGACAGAATCACGCCAGCATGGGAGGGTGGTTTGAGAGAGGACTAGATGGGTCATTGACAGAGGATGACACAGGGCTGAAGGATACAGGGTGAGAGGATTGTCTGGGAGGTGGAAAAAGGATTGGGCAGGGGGAAGGGCTGGGAAACTATTGGGCAGGACGGGAAGAGGGTGTAGGTTGAGAGAATTTCCCATGGCGGGAGGATAGGGATTTGTGAAAGGATCACATAGAAATTGAGGGGCAGGCAAAGGACTGTGTCAGGGAGAACTGAATGCACCACAAAAAAAAAGCCTTCATGTTGCAGCTTCCCCCTGGCCAACCTATTTGTAATGTAGAAAAAAAATGTAGGTGGATCCGTAAGATCCGAAACCAGATATTGCAGAAGGAGCTAGAAACTGCAGCACTCCCCTTCATCAGTGCTGCCAGATGTACAATAAATATCAAATATTCATAATAATTACATTCAGCACATGATGTACAATAAATACTAAATATTAATAATTATATTCATCGCATGATGTACAATATCAAATATTCATTATTCATATGATTACAATATCAAATATACATAATTACAATCACATGATGTACATTCAATCTGAAAAGCAGTAAAACGAATGATAATTGTTACTATAACTTTTGTGACACAGCTATTACAAAACCTCAATCTAAAAGTATGGAGGACCAGTGCAGCTTTCAATCCTACAGGCTGCAGATCTGCCTATAGCCAACCAGCTGCTAAGTCCTGTTTCCAGAGACTATGCCAGCCGTGAGCTGGTATGTATGTTTATTTATTCATTAAATTAAAATTTCTGATATTCCACTAATCTCTGGGGGAAAAAAAAAGTTTGTCCAATGCACATTACATGCAGAACATCCATAAATCATAACACATATAACATATCATATAAAACATGAAAACATACAATTAAAACATTAAAACATCAGTTAAGCAATACTAGGACCACCTCATCCATAAACCTCTTTAAAACATAATTTTAATATGTTTTCTAAAAGATTTTATCTCCTGCATCTCATTAACTTTACAGGCAGCATATTCCAATGAATAACTGCAGTAAAAAAAAAAAAAGGTCCTTGACAGAGTCTGCCTCAACCTAAAATCACAAGCCGGAGGAATCTACAACAAGCGGATCCCTGCCAAGCATAGAGATGTGGTGGGATTATGCCAGACAATAGAATCACACAGTACACATGGATGTACAGAAATGAGAAGTTTGAAAACTATAATCAACAGTCTAAATTTACACCTCTACGTGACTGGCAACTAATGGAGGTGTTCTAGATAGGCGTCATATGCGCCCTTCGTGGTACATCAGAAATTAGTCATGCAGCAGAATGCCGCACCAGCTGCAAAACAGCTTACCATGCAAACCAACATACAGAGTGCTACAGTAGCTGATGTGTCTTATGTTGGGGCCTGGGAAGAGACAGGACCCGTGTGTGTGGCAGTCGGCAATCCGCGGCCTGCTCCCGCGGATCACTGCTCTCACCTCCGCCCTGGCCCAACACCGCTGACCGGCATACTTGGTGAGACTCCCAGGACGCCGCTGACGCACGGTGGACGCTGTCGCCGTTCTTGTTCCTCCTCTGCCTCTGGACTGGCTGCTTATTGGCGCACGGCAGACACTGCGGCTCCTGCTCCTGGCCCTGCTTCCTAGGCACGCTCATTGCATGACGTACAATGATTTAAAGGGACTTTGGCAGGAAAAGCTCAGTGGCCCCTGAGAATGATATCATGAGTACTGGCCTATAAAAGACCCTTGCCTGCCTTCAGTCCTTGCCTCAGTAACAGGCCTCCCTCTGTCCTAGCAGAATGAGTTGCCTTCCAGCATCCTTTGTCCTGTGTCTCCAGTCTTTAGCGCTGGCAGTCTTCGCCCTTCTCTTCAGCTCCAGCAGCCTTCGTCTCCAGCCTCTGTGGTCCTTATCTTCCTCGTCAGTCCTTGTGGTTGCCTCTTCAGTTCTTCAGTGAGCTTCTCCTGCTTGTTCCTCTCCTTGCCTGTCCGCCCTGCCTATCCATCCCTCCTTTTTCCCTTCAGACGGATACTCGATACTGAACTCGGCCTGACTCTTGGATCAGCCTGACTGCTGCCTGCCTCAGACCATAGCCTGCCACCGGATACGCCTTGTCTTCTCATGCTGCTATGTCCACAGATCTCGCCAGAAGCAGAGCCCCCCCCCCCCCCCCCCCCCCTTGTAAGACCTGCCAGCCCTGGTACCCAAAGTCTCACCCCGAAGGGAATGCGAGCCGGTAAAGGTGAAGCTCCAGTTGCGTCACTTGCTCAGGGAGGCTGAAGAAGAGAAACAGTCAAAATGCTATCTGCTGAAAATACGAGAATGCAGGGATGGGGTGGCTGGGGGAGCCCGTCCCGTAGTGCCTCCTGCTGAAGAGAAGTGGTGGGAGCTTATCCCTCGGTACTGTGAGCAGGCCAGCACGGAACAAGTATCTTTAAGACAGCCAGCCCGCGAGTTCTAATCTCATGATATTAGTGTAACCAGGGCCGGATTTGCACTTCCGGTGCTTATAGGCAATGTTGGGGGGGGGGGGGGAGGAAGGGCCACTCCCAGCCATTTACCTAAAGTGGCGGTGTCCTGATCCTGTGGCAGCATGGGGTCTGCCCCGCGCATGGGTTTCCCCAAAGACAGGAATCCCATGTAGGAAGGTGAGGCAGGACCTTGAGCGTGCAGCCAGCAGCTGCAGGCCCCACCACTGAATTTCATTTTTTTAAGTTGCAGCTGCATAACAGTGGCAACGCTCTGGCACTTATCAAAATTTGGCACTGGAGGCGATTGCTTATGTCACCTATTCCTAAATCTGGCCCCCAGTGTAACGAGCCTCCAAGTTTCAAGATGCTTGCACAGTGCTTACCTGCTCAGACATTCTTTGGCATCCGGCTACCCCATTCGTGCCATGTTTCTTCAACAGCTGGTCAGATGGGCTCTGCCATCTCATCCAACGTCTCCTCCATAACCTTGTCTAAGGGGAGAAAGGAAGAAGCCACCCTGCCTTCCCATGCCTAGCTGCTGTTCACCCCAAAATCCAGCCCTGTTCCTGTTCCAAGGGCAGTTTTGTTCTAGACGCTCTCCCTGTTGATGATCATTAAGCAAAGCAAGCAGAGAGCCACTGCACTAACAAATAATCCTTCTCTGAGAAGCATGGAAGGCTCATTTGCATACTTCTCCCAGCAGCCCCAGTAAAGGACTCTAGAGTACACCACGAGCCGTCTAGGCTTCAATTCCGCAGCCTCCACCCGGTTCCCAGCAGCAGAGCACTCAAGCATGGTTGCTTATTTATAACAACACTTCCTATAAGTTTGCAACAAAGCTGATAATTAACAAGTAATTGTTTTAAAACTCAAATCAATAAAGTATGTAACCAGCAAGTTATAAGTAGAGTAATTGTGATCTCTTAAGAGTCATTAACAAATATAGAATAAAAGTATTTTATATTAGTTTGAACATCTTTACTCCCTTAAAAAAATGTGAAATGGCTAATAAATAAATAATAATAAATAATAAGCAAAAGTGCTTAGTGTGAAACCTGCAGAATAAAGACAAGTGGACAAAAAGACACATTTCCTTCTGGTGATATCCATAAATCAAAGTTAAAGGGTCAGATAGATGCTTTACATACCTGCAGGGGCCTCCCTTGACTTTACCGTACCTTGTCAGGTTACTCCAAAGGATTATCCTTGAATCAGGACTCTGAAACTCCCTACCCCCTTCCTGGGTTGGGACGAGCATCATGCTGCCACTGAAATGAACCTCAATATCACGAGCTGCCATCCTAGGAAAGCCAATCAGGCTGAAAAGATGATCAAGCTCCTACTGTAGAGGTATAAGTCAGGGTTTCAGGCTGGGGATTTGCATAGGACCACCCCCCCTGACACTTGCAGCTGAATTACAGTCAAATATCACTTCACAAACAAATAATGGCAAAGACCTAAATTGCAGGACTTTGACTAAAAGAGGGATTTGTGTTGGAAATATATTGGAAAAACAATCTTATCAATCGGACAGATCCTCACCCTGAACAGCAGGAAGGGTTAAAAGCTTTGGACATCTGGTCCTTAGGCCTAGGGTATTAAGATCAGACAGCCTCTGAAACTTTGTAGTTTCTTGCTGGCTATGATCCTTTTTGGATGTGGAGTCTATCTATTTCTAAAAAATAAAAAAAGCTTATATTCTGCTTACATTTTTATCTGAGAGTTAGATTTTTTTAAGCTATGTACTGGTGGAATTGAAAGCTGTGGGCTTGGTCAGAACCGGAATCAGTATAATAATCAGTGGACAGCTAGGCCTTGCTTTGTATACAGCACCACCTCCTTATCTCTCTCCTGAACCTTCTCTTTTGAGTTCTTTCAACCTCTGTCTAATCCCAGGCTCAGAGTGATGCGATGAATTATGCACCAAGCTCTAGATGTGATTTACTTACCCCAGGCTGAAGGCAAACTTCTTGCCTGCATTTCAACACATTTTGTGACTGTAAACCTTAGGTGCTGGGGGAAGGTAGACTAAAAGCAGGCTGTGCACTCTGAAAATCTCCTGCATGGTCCCCTGCGCCATTAATGGGCCCTGGCCATCAGCCCACAGAGTGTTAGCATTGCTTTAAATAACTGGGAGGGTGAGGGAAGGAGAAGAAGCAGGCGAGCCTCCTGCTGCTACTCACACTTGTGCCAGTGTGGCAGAGACAGGGAGGGCTGTGGATGTGGCCGGCCGGGAGGTGCAGTCTGCAGCTGGACTAAGTCCTCACCACGTATCCCTTGCAGGTGTGATTTTGCCTCTCTCCCTCCCCAAGCTGAAATGTGCCTTCAGCCCGTGCCAAACGTACATTTTAACTCCTCATGTGCACCTTTTAACTCCCAATGCATTAGCTTACGACATTGGGAGCTAAAACATTTTTTTAAATCTGGGCGCAGGATTTCAGCACACAGTTTTAACACACGGATTATTGCATTGGCCTATCTGACTGTTAGGAGCAGCAGCAATGAAGGAGCTATAGCGCCAACATGTGGCAGCCAAGCGAACTGAACCAGCTGTCTGCACCACACTCTGACTTTCCTGTTATTGTGGTGGACTTGTAGACAGAAGAAACTGGTCCATCATGATAGGTTCATGTGTGTCTTCACTCCCTCTCTCTCTTGGTTTCAAAATTTGGAAGAGACTGGTGGGGCTTTCAGCGCTTCCGTGGCTCTTCTTTTCACCATACGAGTCCTCTCCGTGTCCCCACTGCCTGCTCCGCAAAGGCTGCTGTGCCTCTCAACATTTTTGTATAAGTAGGTGTGCCTTGGGCTTGAAAAGCTTGGGAAATGGTGCACTAAGCAATGGGCTGAGCTATAACCCCTCGCAATGAAAATCCCTTTAACTGAGGAAGAAGGTCTCGGGATGCTGGCTGTGCAGAAGTGGATTTGGAGTTGGGTTCCTCAGGAGGGCATGGACCGCAGTGGCTGATCTGATAGTGAAGTTGGGTCCCCAAGGATGGCGTACACCTTTGTTGCTGAGGCAGAGTCAGGTCCCTGTGGAAGGCATAGAATTTGATTTCTTAGGAGGGCGTGAACCCAGTAAGAGAGCGGAAGTGCAGCAGAGGCCCCTTTTCCAATCCGTCCTGCAGACACTGCAAAATTGTGGCCACATCAGCCTTGGGCGGCCCTATGCTCCGCCGGGCACACCATCTTTCAAAGATCTTCCAGATTCTTATGAAAGTAAGCAAAATCAATTTTTTTTTCTGGCTTTCGGCAGCATTGATATGACTTGTCTTGAATATCCTCTCTTATGTAGCTTCCTCCTCCTCTCGAGAGCCAAGCCCTGATTACTGGACACTGCTTTGGCACACCCGCTCCTTGGGCTGAGTCTCAACGGTTCTTATATGCTAAGCCTGACCAGGTCTGCGTACCATGGACACCTCGCCCAGTCTGAGGCAATCAGCACCACTTTCCCTGGGTGGTCTGCAATCCTCCTTACCACTCTGCCTACCATCGGCCCACAGCGGGAAGGCTTATTATGGTGCCTCTTGTGGCCATACTCTTGTGGCAGTGCATCTGTCCCTCTGGACCCCGTCCCTTACCTTCTGCTGAATAACTTCTTTGTCTTGGTATTCCTGTGAGTCGCCATTAGGTCCTGCTGTGGAATGCCCCATCTGGCTACTATCTGCCTGAAGGCCCTCTCGGCTAGCTCCCACTCCCCTGAGTCTAGCATCTGTCGGCTTAAAAATAAATCTGCTTGCAGATGGTCTGATCTCGCTATATATGCTGCAGAGAGGTCCTGCAGATATTCCTCCATCCATGTCATCAACAGCTCCGATTCTTTTAAGACTTGTCATCTCTTTGTGTCCTCCCCCCCCCACCTGTTCACATATTCCATTGGTGTTGCATTGTCTGAAAGAATCCTTACCGGTTTCCCTTCTAATACTTGTCGGAAGCTTTTTCAGAGTGTTTATGGAAGATTATCTCTCGTCTTGGGACCAAAGTCCTTGGCTGTCTGCCTTTGCAGTGTGCCCCCCCCCCCAACCTATCTTGCTTGCATCTATGGTCACCATGATCCAATGAGGGGGCCCCAAATTGACTCCCTTTTCTAGACTGGCTCTGATCAACCACCTGTCCAGGCTCCTTCTGATTTAAGTCATGATGGTCAAAGGCTTCTGACAGTCTAGACCTTGTGGGGACCATCTGGTCTAGAGGCTTCTCTATAAGGGGCGCCCAGGAGACCATTTCTCTGTCCGTTTTCATTGAGCTGAGGAGTTGCAGATATGTCTAGGTTGTGGGGGGCCTGTGCGCTCAATGTCATTTTAACCTGCTGTTGTAGCTTGTCTGTCCTCTGGCTTGTCATATACACCTCGCCATGAACTGTGCTGAATCAGGCTCCTATGTGTGTTAATACCTGGGAGGGCTGTAAATGACTCTTGGCTCTGTTCACTACTCAACCCAACCTTTCCAATACCTGAATAGCCCTCTGTATTGCTAGGATGCCCCTCCAAATACGGATGGCCCTGATTCCTTCCTTGCGGAGGAAGGCTGCCATGACTGTCATGACCTTTGTAAAGGTCCTGGGTTCCGTTGCTAGCCCAAAGATCATTGCCTTGAACTGGTAATGTTCTTTCCCTATCGCAAGTCTCGAGAAGCACTGATGTTCTGTTTGATGGGGATGTGAAGAGGATAGGAATTCACCTTTTCTTGCTGCTGCTATTATCGTTCTCAAGGATTCCACAAGGAAATTTAGTGAGGTCAATAGGCTGGTTTAGTGGAGAAGTTATCTAGCTAAAGTTAGCCGGGTAACATGTCCCATATATCCAGCGGTATAAACGTCCCACTGAATATTCCAGCCTAAAGTTATCCGGCCTTGTGTGGCTGGATAACTTGCTGCTTTTAAAGATAAAAGTAGCACTGTCATCACCCAGCAAGATAAAGCATCAGTGAGGCAATCCCTCGATACCTTTTTTTTTTTTAATTTGAGCCGGGAGCGAGGGACCCTCTGGAGGTGTAAACTTCAACGTAAGCTTAGGCTTCCTGTGCTGCCTCTGTTAGAGTAGTGCTGGAGGCGCCAGGAGCGGGGCAGAGACTCGCTTGCTCCCAGCTTGGATAAAAATGGTATCGGGGGGATGGGGAGTGTCAGAGGGATGGGGCAGGTGCCACTATTCTTCCTTGTGGGTGGGTGGGGGATAAGGCAGCCCAATCATGTTTGTAAGTGAAAATCAATACCGGCCCCTTCCTAAGTTTTTAAAAAGTTTTTTTTTTTGAGGGGCTAGGACAGCACAGTCTAACATGGCCTTAGCAATATACTTTGGGGGGGTGGGGGGTGGAGGGAGGGGATTGCCCCACTGATGCTTTACCTTGCTGGGTGATGATACTGCTACTTAGCCGGATATCTTTAAAAGCAGTATGTTGTCCGGCCACACAAGGTCAGATAACCTTAGACCTGCTAACCTAGCCGGATATCTGAGCCCCCCCCCACCCCCCCGGAATACCCCTGAAAAGCCCCATATTTGCTTTTCATACAGATAAATTTTGAGTTATTCGACTAAATGGCTTTTGAATACACTGGGGAACACAATTTTTGTTGAGTTAGATCTGACACTTGATTTTGACTAACTTTTGACATCTGAATCAAAAAATGACCCCAGTTTTTCTCTATCATGTCAACTTTTTAAGGTACAGGATACCCTCCCTTTGTCCCAAAAATCATACAAAATGTACATACAAAGGAAATAAAAGAAAAAATGTCCTGAATATACTGTTTATTTACAGTTATTTTATTCATACAAAGGCTATTTATTGTTACTGTAAGTCAAATTGTGTACAAGTAGTAAAGTTCTGCTACCAAACATACATATTAAGGTAAAAATTTATGCTTATAGCTTTTTCGGCAGTGTTCAATCTGTGGACAATCTCGCCTGATGCTCCAACAATAGTCAGCCATCATATATATATCCCATCTACCCTGATACCGTGCCTCCATGACCTTCAAATCTTGGTGGAATCGTTCACCTTGCTCATCACTAACTGCACCAAGGTTTTTCGGGAAGTCAGCAAGATGGCTATGCAGAAAATGCACCTTGATGCTCATGTTACAATGAAGCATTTTGAAGCTCTCCAAGAGTTTCTGGACATGAATTTCCATGAATGTCCTTGACAAGGTTTTTGAATAACAACCAAGCATTCTTTGGTCGTAGGTCAGAATTACAACAATTCTGGCACTTACCGCAAAGTACGAAAATGTTATCGCAGTTTGCAGTAATACCTATGCGAAGTGCTACGATAGCCCACTTTGCAATAAACAGCCTATTAGCATAAAAGACGCCCCTTTTCCTGCCGCATGCGATATTTCATGCATTTTGATAAATCCAGGCCTAAAATAGGCTGTACAGAAAAACTTGACGTGATAGAAGAAAACTAGCTGCAGTTTTGAAATCAGCATGCCTATTTAAGTCTAAAACAGCTGAAAAATCAAACTCAACAGGAATTATGTTAAAAATTGTTCCCCAGTGATATCTATCCCAGTATCTTTAGGAATTTGTTTACCCTTTTAAATCCAGTACCGCCTGACTGTTCCCGCCTTCTCTGGACCACAATATACATTGAGTATCTGCCTTTTCCTATTTCCGACAGTGGAACTGGTACTATTGCTTCTATGTGAATAAATCTGTCTATTGTATCTTGTATGCCTGCCCCCCCCCCCCCCCCCCCCGTTTTGCCGCCTTGCATGAGGAGCTGACAGAGGATTTGTTTATTGGTGCCTTCAATTCCTTGTTGAATGACACCCACTGGTCTCCTGTAATACGGGCCCACTCCTCGTAATATCTTTGTAGGTGCTCACCTACTGGTGGTAGTGAGGAGTGGCCCTTGGAATTCTCATTGGAGACCTCCCTACTCAGCGCCGGTCCCCAGGTGCTGCCTTCTCGGCTTCCCTGTCCACCACTTAGAAAGGGCTGGGCCTTTACTGGTGGTCTGGATCTATGGCCGCTATGCAGCCAACCTGGTCTATACCGCCTACTGTCCTTCAACCATGATGTGGGGAAGCTCCCCCTGTCCGCGCTCCTGCCTCGATTTTCAGGTAGCTTCTGGGGCTTTGACTCTCCTAGTTCCTTCACCAGTTTTGTTACTTCATCCCCAAAGAGGAGCTCTCCTCTAAAGGATATATATTTTGCCGCCCAGTTCCTCAGCCACAGTAAGTGTCTTATCATCAGTGTCGTGGCCACCTGTTTAGAAGAGACTCTGATCAAGTCACACAAAGTATCTGCTACAAATGCTGCAACTGACTTCAGGAGTGCCTTCTCATTGCCTAGAAGCCTGGCTATAGACTGATCTGTGCTTTGGGGTTGCTGCGGATGGGGCCTTGCCTCAGAATTTTCAGAACTATGTAAAATGATCAAAAGATCACTTGGGAGCAGTCTATAGTTGATTGTGGAGTCAGCCTACAAACCGAGGCAGAGGAACAAACGTAGATATGACCAGAAGGTGAGGCGGAATGACTTGATGGCATGAGACAGTTCTGTTAGCGAACTGGGGGCTATCTGGGAAACACAAGATTACTATCAGGTGAGGCCTCCTTATGCTGTTGCAGAAAAATTAAACAATCTGCTTGTTTACTGAGTAAGAACATGGTGGGGAGAAGGGCCAGTAAAAACTATACAGAAACCACCTCCTGCCCATTGGACAGTTGGTATTTCCCCAAGAGGAACCCCCCAAGCTGAGGTTGAAACCCATCAGCCCTAGCCCCAAAGGAGAGGAACAGTAAGGCCTGCAACCCAACCACATTGGAAGTCTGAAAGTAAGAAATCCCTGAGTATCCACTGGAAGAAAGACAGGGCAGGTATGATAGTGAGGATGTTGAAGAGCTTGGGGGGGGGGGGGAGGGGGAATATGAGGTTCACCTGGGAGCCTTCGTGGAAAGACTCTATCCCTGTCAGACAGGTGCACGATAGGGACAACTCTCAGAGATAGAGGCTCGGGAGAAGCGTGTTCACGAACGCCCACAGAATAACAATGGGATTCATGGTGATGCAGGTGGGAATGGATCCCCAGAACCAGAAGGGAAAAGAGGCACCACAGCTGAAATCCACCCCTAAAGAGACTCAGAAGCTAGAAAGCTGAGGAATTGCCTCCACTCCCAACCCGCAAGCCCAGGAGGCAGGCAGGACTGTGAAGCCCACATTTAAGATCGACTTATGATAGCTCTGGCATCCAAGCCAGGAGAGGTCACAAAGCAGGTGAGTATTACACAAAGGAGAAGAAGCAAGGGAGGGAGTACATGCAAAAGACCAGCATCTTAGTGAGGACAAGAAATTTAAGTGAGGGAGACTAACCCCCTTCCCCCTCCCAGATGGTGGTGGTGTTGGGGGGGGGGGGGGGGGGGGGGGGATAGAGAGCATGCCACCATTGAAATGAATTGCAATAGGACGAGCTGTCATCCTAGGAAATTCAATCAGGCTGAAAAGATGATCAAGCTCTTACTCTGTAAGTCAGAGTTTGGGGTTGTGGATTTGCATAGACCCGCCCTCTGTCTCTCACTACTGAATTACAGTCAATTATCACTTCACAAACAAAAAATGGCAAAGTCCTAAAATCCTGGACTCTGACTAATAGAGGAATTTGTATTCGAACTATATCAAAAAACAATCTTAGTGACCAGACATATCCTCACCCTGAACAACAAGTGACATGAAACGTCTTATGTACCTGGTTTGTGGCACTGTAAAAAAGTAAAAAAACAAAAGAAAAACTACCCTAAGTAGGATAGAATAGTTTGTACTTTTGTTCTTATGTTTTTCCTGTGTTTTAATCTTGTGATTGAGGTTTTTTGGTTTTTTTTTTAAATGGCTGAGATATATAAGTTGGCCATGGACTTAATCTAGCTAATTTCAGTAACTGTTGTGATTAGTGGGTAAACCATGAGTATTACTGAGTTATATAATTCTTACTACAAGAGCTCCTCTCCCCTGAGAAAAAATGTTGACTATGCAGTGGTGCATTCAGGTTCCTTCTAGAAGGGCATGGGGACCCTGCTGCCTGATTTGGAGGTGGAGTTGGATCTCCTAGCAGGGTATGGACCCAATGGCTGAATCACAGGTGGAGTCTGGTTTCCCAGGAAGGTATGGACCTAACTGCAGAGTGCTGGTGGAGCTGAGGAAATGGCAGTAGAGCCTAGATGCCGCAAATCCTCTCTTTTGACTGGCAGCATCACATTTCCTCACTTGGGTGAGCCTTGGGGTACAGTGAGAAGAAAAGGGGGAGGGTAACTGCACAGGATCAGGGGGAACTCAAGAGGTTCTTTTCTATATGGTAGTACTTTGTGGGGACTAATGCCTGAGTAATTAAATATGTCATTTGACTTCTTGTAGAAACGTATGTAGTCACGTCATTTAATAAAACTTGTAAATACTGTAAGCCCTGTTTACAGTCCCCTCTGTTTTCCTGGGTTTTCCTGGAGTGAATGGAGAAAAATCCCATCCACTAATATTGTTTTCCCCAGTCGCCAAGGACCGATGGGTGTGCTCGATGGGGGATCCCACCAGGTGGGTCCCAGACCCAGGAACGCCCCTGCAAAATAATTGGGCATGGGAGTGTTATTTACCTGATTTCTCCCTGTGACCCTTCTTTTTCCTGGAGCTCCTCTAAACAGTCAGTATTGGTCCAGCAGATTGATCCCGCTATCTCCTTTTTCCTTTCTCAGCTGAAACACCATTAGAAATGCTCCTGCTGCACCGTCCTTTGTAAGCAGATCTTCCATACTTCACTCGTCCCTGTTTTCCTCCCTGTAAAGCAAGGACTATGGGAGCAACTCCCTCTCAATAGCATCTCACGGCTCCAAGCACATTTCCCCCTTGATGTGGGTATCTAACACATAAGACGTCCTCTTTTAAATTGTCATGCAAATACTTGCCATGTTTCCATTTCGCCGTATATGTGCAATGCATATTCTTCCATTTTAACAACTTAGGACAATTCTTTTTTTTTTTTTTTTTGTAAATTACTATAGTTTTCTATTTCACATTTGGTAACAACACAGTGGATTTCCTCAGTCACTCAGGTGAACGTTAGAGACCAAGTCAGCCTCGCTAAGCGGCAAAAACCCGCAATGAAACCATTCGCTAACGCTGCTCCACATTGATGTTGACAAGCCCTCGGCCAGTACAGGTCCGGCTTTTTTTTCAGATTTTAAAAAGATTTTTTTTAATTTGCATATTAAAAAAAATTGTGCATTCCAATAAGTAAAATCATTTTCTGAACAAATAAATGGCACTCCATTAACCTGATTTTACAGCTCTGCAGGACCCTCGATTCACATCTTTGCCTCAGCTCATCATCACTGGTGTCAACTTGCTGCCGGCCCTCTTCCTTCACTGACAAGCAAGCTCTTCTGTGGCACCAGGACCAAAGCCGGACAGACAGACAGACAGACAGGCAAGGCAGGCGGAGAGGCCGCTCCCCTCCCCTCCCCACCGCCCAGTCCCAGCATTTCTCCACGCTCGCATTTGGTGTGTGTGATAGGGGATAGCGCAGAAGGCGTTGATCCAACCTCCTTGCATCTTGGTTATTTCTTACAAAGTTAAACAGCTAAAAGAAGTAAAATAAGAAGGCAATGCTTGTGGAATGTACAGTGCATATTGGGGGGGGGGGGGGGCCGACGGATCTGCTTACGATTCACTTTGTTGTTTTTCTTGTTCGATCGTTTTTCTCCTGTGTTTCTGTCTTCTTCAATTTTGCCTTATCGAATTTCTCAATCTCGGCCATTTCTGGTTTGTCAGACATGTCTACGGGGCGATCGATAAGAACCTTCACAGAAGCAGCTCACTGTAACACTTGCAGCCCTGGTTCTCTTTAAACGCCGAAGTGGGGAAAGACTACATTTCCCAGCATTCCTCCACGCCTGCTCGCGCCCGGCTTCCCCAGTCGTTCCGGAGGCAGCTGCGCGTGCCCGGAAGAGACGGGATTGAGCGGCGGCGCGAGAGGAGGGTTGGGGGTGGGGGGGAAAGCGGCGCGAGCGCGCGCTGCTTCGGCTCCACGTCCCGAGCGATGATCAGGAAGGAGCTCTCTGCATCGTATCAGGAGGTAGGGGCTGCAGGGCGGGGGTCCCGGGTGGAGTGGTCTCGAAAGTGACGGTGACCCGTTCAGCCGATGGTGGCTGATTCTGCTGCTTTCACGTAGGCTTGTGCAGGGTTGCCCCTGATCACTCCGGCATTAAAACGGAAACGTTAAACTTAAGAGCAGAACAAGGGTAATGGCAGAGCTAAATAATTTTGCAAAGTGGGTGATCGTGCCCGCTTGGAAGAGCCGAGGTGCCGGATGCTAGTGAGTTCCTAACATGTAACAAGTGCACCGCCGGTCGGAGATCGCGACTGGCACAGCTCCGTGCAAATCGAACCTGTTTTTTGTTCGAGGTTTCATGCTCGATGAAGCTTATTTTTATTTTATGTTCTTTTCTTTTAGCTTAAAAGCTTTACAAATCCACCCAAATGCTGTAAAATAGTATTACTCTGGCTTCCACTTCTGCAAGTATTTCTAGAGAACGAAGGTCCCGTTGGGTATAAATTCCTTTGGGATGCCCTTCAGAAGGAAGAGTTTTCTTTTCCTGTGGAACTGCTGAGTATAGCTTTTCAGGATTTCCTGTAGGGTGTATCAGCAGCTGAAAGCCTTCTAGTTCTGTGTAGACTTCAGGTTCTGTGTAGCTCTCCCCCAGAGATATAGAAATTTTAATTTACGGTATATTCTGCCTTTCATCACTGGTTAGCCATTTCCTTGTAAATATTTCCATCCCCTGAAGATTTACAATCTAAGGGGCTCAGTCACTAAGCTGTGATATTTTTCCCCCAAGTGAAAAATATCATGGGCATCACAAAGCTGCAGTAAATGACCCTGCTGCTTTGTTATTCCTGCAATATTTTTTCTTACGGTAAAATATTGTGGGCAAAAATAACATAGAAACATATAAATGACAGCAGAAAAGGACTAAATGGCCCATCCAGTCTGCCCAGCAAGCTTATGGTAGCATCTGCCGCGCCGTGCAGGTTACCCCCCATGCTTATCAGTTCCCCAGACTGTAAATGTCAGGGCCCCTCCTTGGTTGCTGTCTGAATCTAATTTTCCTTTACCCCTTACCGTTGAAGCAGAAAGCAATGATGGAGTTGCATTAACAGTACGAAGGCTTAATTGGTTAAGGATAGTTTCATTTCATGACCCCTGGTTCTTCTGATTTCTTTCCAATGGAAAAGGTTTGAGGATTGTGCGTCATTAAAACCTTGCAGGTATCTGAAGGTCTGTATCTTATCTCCCCTGCACCTCCTCTCTTCCAGGGTGTACATATTCAGATCCTTCAGCCTCTCCTCATAGGTCTTCCCATGCTGCCCCCACACCATTTTGGTTGCCCTTCTTTAGACTGCTTCCAGCCTGTCTGTACTTTTTAAGATACGGGATCCAATACTGAACGCAGTACTTCAAGGTGAGGCCTAACCAAAGACCTATACAAGGGCATCACCACCTCCCTTTTCTTACTTGTTATTCCTCTCTCTTTGCAGCTCAGCATTCCTCTAAGCTTTAGCAACTAGAGGATGGAAATGAGATAAGCGTGCAGGGGGATCACTTGCTGGTATGGCGGTTACTATGCTTAGCAGAAGGCATGGGTATTACTACCCTTAACCAATATGCTCTGAGGCTTTAATGCAACTGCAACATTGCTCCCCGCTTAGATGGCAGGGGGAAAAGAGGAATTGGATTCAGACAACAACTGAGGGCCCCAACTTCCATGGTCTGGGATACTGATATGCAGACATAAGGGAAAAAGCACAGGACTGCTTCTATGGCCAAGTCCTAAAGGAAACCAAGAAAGCGTGCATGGGGGTAATTTGCTGGTGCAGCGGTTACTCCCCTTAACCAATAAGCCTTGATGCTTCTGATGCAACTGCAACATCGCTCTCTGCTTCAAGGCAGGAGAAAAGGAGTAATGGATTCAGACAGTAACCGAGGGCATCAACTTTTACGGTCTGGGGAACTGATAAGCATAGGGTTAACCTGCACAGAGCAGCAGTTACTACCCTTAACAGAAGACATGGATTACTACCCTTAACCAATAAGCCTTGATGCTTCTGATGCAACTGCAATATTGCTCTCTGCTTTGAAGGAGGGAAGGAAGAGGAGTTTGGATTCGGAGACAGCCAACACAAGCCATGACTTTTTTTTTACAGTTTGGGGTACTGATGCACAGACATTAAGGAAAAAACACAGGACTGCTTCTATGGCCAAGTCTATAAGCAAAGCACGTCAAGCAGTACTGACTAATACATGGGGGGTAACCTGCACGGCAGGGCGGGTGGTGCCATGGGAAGCTTGCTGGGCAGACTGGCTGGACCATTGCTCCTTTTCTGCCGTCATTGCTATGTTTCTACGTGACTTATCGCCTTGTCACATTGCTTCGCCACCTTCAGATCACCAGACACTATCACCATGGCAGCACAGTATTTTACCCTGAGAATAAATACCGCGGTGGTAAACGGCCTGGTATCAGCAAGCGATGGCGGCTCCGGGGCTGTGGGCCGCCATTGCTTAAAGGGGCCAGTGGTCACGAGTAAGCCCCCCACCCGAAAGTAGGGAAAAACTCAGAGGTCTGCATAGAACCACCAGCCCCTCCACTTTACAGGTGTCCGTTATTTCAAAATAAAATTTAAAAAAACTTTCTAAGGTCGGCACAAGCTCCACCCCCCCACCTCTCCCCTTCATTGCAAAAATTGGGTTTCCGGAGGCTGAGATCCTGCACCCTCCGGACCTCCCCTTGTATAAGGGAATGATCCCCGGTGGTCTACTGGACCCTCTGAACTTTGCCTTCTACCCAAAATGATCTCTGGTGCTCAGGAGGGCACTGGGACAGGTGATCTATGCAGACCCCCAGGGCTTTTCACTACTTTCGGGGGGTGGGGGCTTACTCGGGGCTACTGGCCCTTTAATTCAGGGCCCTGGGAGCTTGGGATCAGGCGGTAACATCTCTAAGTTCCCGGGGGAGTTTAGCTACCACTCAAATAACGCAGCTTGCAACATTTTTGGCAAGCTACGTTAATTTGTACGTTTAGGGTATTAATGATCTCATTAGCATGCTAATGAGCTTGTTTAAATACATGCAGTGCTGGAGCTCAGATGATGTGAGATATTTGAAATATCTCGCGTTATCCCTGTTAGGCCATTTACTGCACAAAAACCACATTTTTTGCACGGTAAATGGCCTAACGTGGCTTA
Source organism: Rhinatrema bivittatum (assembly GCF_901001135.1). NCBI lineage: Eukaryota > Metazoa > Chordata > Amphibia > Gymnophiona > Rhinatrematidae > Rhinatrema > Rhinatrema bivittatum. Next base: position 53,266,579 of record NC_042617.1, read on the forward strand.
GTGAGGGAGCCCCTAAGCTTGTACCTTGAGGTGGTGGAGGTTGACGTGAATTGCCTAAGGTCACAGGGAGGATTTGAACCCTGGCTTCTTAGCCCACTGCGCCAACCCTTAGGCTGCTCTAGAACAGGACCCCAAAAGATGCTGGGTGTATGTTGTATCCCTTTACATTGTGTGCGTATGCTATTTTAGCATCCATTTCCAGAACTGTAAAATTGTGCACTTGGAGGCTTAGAAATGTCTCTTGCTCCCTTGTTTAGCAACCTACTTTACAAATGTTGGTGAGAGGGCCAGCTCAGTGGAAGGTTCCTGATCAGTCCCCCGAGTCGGGTCTTCTGCTCATGGTGTAGGCTGTGACTACAGAGGGGGAGAATCATGCTTATTGCCCAAGGGTGGCGCCTGGTGGCTAGTTTCAGGACCTATGATTGCAGGGTTCTGGATGCAGCCTTAGCGCATGCCCTCTGCATCCTCACCCCCCCCCTGCTCCATGACCATTGCTGCAATGACCAGGTTAGTTCCGTTGGGAATATCTAAAATGACGGAGAAATCTTTGGGTTGCTGTGGGGTTGAGGGCTTCTGGTGCCAGATCCCAGCTCTAGTTCCTATTGAGCTGGAGGCCCACAGGATGAGTAGAAAACTGCTGGTTCAAAAAAATACAAAAAATATTGGTAAGGAATTTTTCTTTCCTCGTGCTCTGTTGTGGTTCGGTAACTTAGTAGATAATCGGTAGTTGCCTTCAAGCAAGTCCCTCATATGCAAGGTACTTACCCAAAGATAATCCATTTTCTTAACTAAAAAAGCACTATCGGGTTCATTTTAGCAACAAAATGTACTTTCTCTCGCAGTGGCCTTCAGCACCTTCTTACCTGTTTTTCTGAGACCACACAGAAAGCTTTGCCTTTTCACCTGCTTCAGCTAAGTATTCAAAGGAGGCTTTAATCCATCTGTGACACAGTTTAGAGCTCCAGTTATTCTGGTCTCCATTTCATCCCACCCGTAAGATCTATATTTTTCAGATTGTTTTCCTCAGTAAATGTTTTGAGGTTTAGAGAATCAGTCTGTCTTTTTGTGTGAACCCGAATGAGAATTTTGCTATCTCAAGCAGCGTGACATGCGGTGTGGACCGAGTAGTGAAAAGGCAGCTACCTAGTACTGTTTAGTGAAAAAGTAGCCACTCT